>NW_007734974.1:16877-17205 GCF_000696425.1 Galeopterus variegatus
CTGCATTGTGCTTTTGAAAACAGAAAAATTAATAGAGACTGTGACATGACTCAGTATTTCCAATTATGTTACTTAATGAGTATACGTGTGAGATAGCTCTAAGCTCATATAAATGTCTGCCTTGTTCATACGGGAAATCTGAATGATTTTTCAAATTTCATATTATTTCACAGGATGCTAGGCATGCAGCTGAAGAAGAGATTTATACCAACTTAAACCAGAAGATTGACCAGTTTCTACAGCTGGCAGACTATGACTGGACGACAGGAGATTTGGACAACAAAGCTAGTGACTACCTAGTAGACCTCATTGCCTTTCTGCGTAGCAC
>NW_007734974.1:18143-79394 GCF_000696425.1 Galeopterus variegatus
ATGGTTCTGTCTCTTCCTAGTATTTTTTGATTGATGTAAGACGTTGTGTTTAAAATATGTAGAGATTTCAGGTGATGTTATTTTCCACCAGAAAAGGTCCATATCCTTTCCTTTATTAAATGGGTAGAATGGGCAAATGGATTGTGGATTGATGCTGATCACCTTAGTCTGGTTATGTACTGATCTGGCTCAAGCTTGGGTTGCAGGTGTAATTTGCCTCTAGTTTGTCCCTGTTGCTAGGATATGGTCTGCAGTGCTCTTAATAAGAGCCTGGCATACCATTGTCTCTTTAGCACCAAAGAGGACTGTAGAAATTTCTGCTTTGCAGAGAAACCTTATCATTTGAGCCTCCTTCCTTCTTCAATTTTAGAATTTGGCAAACGTCTTGATAATGAGTCTTAGCAGTACCCAGGTCAGCAATTGCCAACATGGAAATAGTAGTTGAAGATTGTCCATGTCAATTCACCACTCCAAGAGCTAGCCAGGAGAAAACTATGTAATGAAAGCCAGGAGAAGACAGGGTTTTCAGTAGAGAAAGTTTTATAGAGATCAAGTAATATCAGACTCAAAAATGCATATTGGATAGTAGCAAGTAGTGCATGGCTTACCCTGAACTCGATGGATTCGTAGCATTGGAATGTTGATTGCCCTGGTGTAATGTTTACTCATTTGTCTTGAAAATATTTTTCTAGGCACATTAGTCCCACTTATGCAATACTTCTTAGAGACTTTAATATGCTAGTGTACATTATGAATCTCTTGTATAGATTACCTCAAAGTTATTTGATCTAGGAACTCTTTGATGTTGTTTTAATGTCTTTTAGGATTAGTGTTACCTAGAATGCATTTTAGAAAACATTGCAGTGTACCAATCTTTAAAGAGTTCAATTACAAAGAAGAGAGGTATGATAGTAACTAGTGAGAATACATAGCATTGAGTTCAAACTACAGGATACTTATATTGTGAACATATTATAGATATCGATATAGAAAGGTTGGTATTACAGGAGGGAAGCTTCTTGGAATCCCTGAAGAAATGAAAGGGCATAGAATCCTGAGAGCAAGTTTATTTATGAACAGAGATAAGAAAGTAAAAAAAGGATGCAGATTGCTGAGAGCAGTGAATCAGTTTCCCCATTTAGTGAAGAAGAAAAATAGCTTTTCTTGTAGACAAAAAATTAGAAAAGACTGCATTGTGCTGCAGCCTGAATAGACTGACAGCTCCAACCTGAGACTCTTATGTATCTTTCCACTACTGAGTCTTTTGAGATAGTGGGAAACTGTGGGAAATCTCACACTGTTTTCAAAGATTTTGGTTTAACCCCTTGTTTTCCTCAGTTCTGTAGCTTTAGAATTCAGCAAATGTCTTGAGGGGAAAACTTGTCTGCAAATCTCTAATTTAGGCATTCTAGTCCTTTGTAAGCAGCAAAAATGTTGTGGTTTCTTTCACCCCAGTAGGTATTTTTGGCCTGGACCTAACCTAGATTCTCAGGCTATTGCCCATGCCTAGGTTTGGCAAATGTCCCCAGTGGCAGGTGCATGTATATCCTCATGTCACCATTAAAAGTTTGTGCTTTTTCTGTAATTTTATTTCCTTTAGTCCTCATTGCTTCACAGAACTCTGGTATCTTTAAACATATTTTTTTCTACATTTTTTATTCTCCTTGTTATTCTTATTGGAAGCGTTCACCTTTAGAAAATTATGTCATTTTATCTAGCTTCATCTTGATACCAAAACCAGACAAAACGAGCACAAAAAAGTGAATTACAAAGTAATCTCACTTATAATTATGGATTAAAAATAAAATACATAAAACTAGCAAGTCAATTTTAGTGTATTAAGAAAGCAATTTAGGGCCGGCCCGGTGGCGCACTGCTACAGTGCGCCGCTTGGGAAGCGCGGCAGCGCTCCGCCGAGGGCTCGGATCCCACATACAGGCCGGCCGCTCACTGGCTGAGCGAGGTGCGGGAGCAACACCGAGGGTTGCGATCCCGTAGCCGGTCCCAGTCCGGTACGGGCGCGACACTGAGGGTTGTGATCCATTGTCGGTCATGAAAAAAGACAAAAAAAAAAAAAAAAAGAAAGCAATTTAGCACTACTATGTAAGATTTATTCTAGTAATGCAAGGATGGTTTGATATTTTAAAATATCTATTAATATAATTGAACATGTTACTGAGAGATGAAGTATCTTGCTTGATATGTTCTAGAAAGGCATTGTATAACATCTGGACTGCATTCTTGATTTAAAAACAAAATTTACTAAAATACAAGCAGTTTGATGTTTCAATAACATGATAAAGAGCATCAATTTGAAATTCAGCAGCTGCCATAGTTTTAACAGTAGAACACTAAGAACATTTATTTACATTAATATCAGAAGTGGGGTGAAGATGCTTCTCACCAATTCATTAGAGGTTCTATCAAATAAATAAGATAAAAAAGAATAAATTATAAATATGTAATGAACTGCTATTGTCTTAGTTCATTTATTCTATAGCAAAATACCTTCAAATGGGTAATTTATAAACAACAGAAATTTATTTCTCACAGTCTGGAAACTGGGAAGTTCAAGATCAAGGCATCAGTATATTTGGTGTCTGTTGAAGGCCTGCTTCTTATAGGTACTGCCTTCTGTGTCCTCACATGGCAGAGAGGGCAAAAAGAGGCAAACTTGCTCCCTCAAGTTCTTTTATAAGGCCACTAATTTCACTCATGAGGGCAAAGCCCTCATGACTTAATGACTTCCCAAAAGGCCCCACCTCTTAGTACTATTGCATTGGGGGTTAAATTTCATCATGCATTTTGGAGGAAAACAGACAATCAAACCTTAGCATATCCATATTATCATTATTCATAAATCATTATTGTCTAATTGGATAACCCAATAAAATCCACTGAAAAATAATTAGGACTAGTAAGAATTAAGTTTAGGTGGTTCACTTAGAAAACAAATTAGCTTCTCTTATATATCACATAGAAAATATACAGCCAAAAATGCCCTATCCACTAAGATATAATTTCTCTATGCATAAGATATAATTTCTCTGTGCATCTACTTAACAAGTAATATGTAGAACTCATGTGAAGAATACATCACAGAGTAGTATAAAAGAGACTTTGCTATGTACAAATACATTCAGTGTTCCAGGATGAGAATATTTTATTTTGTAGAGAGGTTCTCCAATACTAATCTAGTTGCACTGAATACCAGGTGAATTTGATGGGGCAGAGGTATCTTAACAAAATAATTTTAAATTTCAGTTGGAAGCAAAAGTGGACAATATATGCTAAAAAATGTGATAAAGAAACTTAATCTGTGTGGTCTTTTGTTATCAAATATAGAAATGTTATTATAAAACAAAGTAATTTAATGTTCCTATCAAACAGATTAAAAGAACACAATATAAAATCTATAAATAGTTCAAATTCTATGTAAGAATTTAATATACGATTAAGATGACCGTGAGCGATTGCTGTTGCCACTACTATTTGCATATATGGATAAAAAGAAGGTTAAATTCATACCTCATATACCAAAGTGAATTTTAGATCAAATAAATGTTTTCATTTTTAAAAAGAAAGAAATTAGGAGGAAACCAATAAAATATTGGCAGATTTTACTATAATATGAAAGTAATATAATATTATTTTTCTAGAATAAGAAAGTGTCACCTTTCTAAGGATGACACTAAGATTGAAATCATTAAGGAAAAGGTTGATTATTTGACTATATACAATGATTTTTAAAGAGCCTGAACGGAATTAATAAATAGAATGCAAGATCATCATCAAAATTAACTGCAGTAAATATTCCCAATGGCTAATATCTGATATATATAACACATATTAAATTGTTTCCAATTTAATAACAAAAAGACACCCAGCTTAATGGAAAAATTAGCAAAACTTGTGTGTAAGCATGCAGAAAGAAGAAAAACAAATGACTAATGATAACCTGAACAAAATGTGTAACTCTCATAATAAGACATACATGTTAAAGTTTGTGATATTTTTGGTCATAAACTTGCCAAAAGTAAATTAAGAAATGATAACTTTCAATATTTCTGAGAAATATTTTTGGAAGTAGATAATCTGATACATTGTTGGTAGGGTCTAAATTGGGTATAGTCTTTTTGGAGATTGGTTTTACAGTATACCTCAGAAATCCCTTAAAACGTGCTTACCTTTTTGCCATGCAGTTCCACTTTTGGAATTCTATTTTAATGAAATAATCATGTGTATATCATGAAATTCAGATATATGTATGTTCAACACAGTATTGTGGTTTGTGCATTCAGGAGTTGGTATAAATTTAATGTCCAATAAACAGGTGTGTTAGCTAACTAAGTTATTGCATATTTATATAATGTCATTCATTTATTAAATTAATGTAGATATATATTTATTCATTTAAAATATGTTCATTATTTCTTAATTGGAAAAGCAGATTGCAAAGTTGTATATATAATATGGTTCATTTTTATTAATATACATGTACACATGTTAATCATCTACATTATATATAGTAAAAGTCTAAAATTATATATTCTGGTTTAACTGTGCTCATCTCTATGTAGCTTTTAGTTTTTCATCTTTGTTTATCTGTGTTTTTTAAAAAAAAATTTCTTTCATGATACATTTGCTGCTTTTATAATCCTGGGGGCAGGGGAAGGTGATATTTAGAATCATTCTTATCTCTTTGAAAACTAATTTATATTTTTTAAAAAAACCACTTTTAATGAAGAAAGATTTTTTTCAAATGTGTTTCAATTTTTGGAGGGAAAATGGCCAATAGTATTTTGGCCATTATGTCTCTCCTAGTATTGTACAGTTATTTGAATGAGTAAGATCTTGTAGTATCATACAAAAAAAAAAAAAAGGAAAGAAAGAAAGAGTCGAAAGTCAAAGCCATCCTGAATGGATATTTCCTATATTCACCTTCCTTGCTTTTTTTGTTTTTCTGTGCTTAAAACATAATAGTGGCACCCAAATAAATGTTACTGTTTATATGTGCCATGTACATGGCTCTTTTACAATAGCTATCATATGTCAACTTTATACTTCGTGCTCTTTAATTTAACCTCTAGGTCATTTAGAAGCAGTAATGTGGATCAAACGGTGTTTGTCTAACTCAAAGCGCATGCTTTTTCCACCTGTAGAGCTGTAACCTTTCTTCCAGGGCTATACTGTAAGTAATTAGTGTAGTTTTTTTTTTCCCCTTCTTGTTTATTCTAAGCTGCTATTGCTACCTAAATACTATGTAACCTCTCAGTGTGGATTGAGTTGATTCTACCATTCAGAGTACAGAACTACCTTACCATGTACCATTCAGAATCAAGGTGGGAAGTAATGGACAGCCCTAAGTCCTCAATATTGCTTCCATAAATGCCATGTTTCTGTCTTGTCTAAAATAGAGATCTCTTTCTGAAGCTACACTTTCAAAAATCAGTTGGATTCACCAAGCATTATATATGCTAGAATCAGGTAAGTATGATTTCTAAAACTATTCCGTTTTTTCACAGACAGCAAAATACATTGCCCAGCTTTTGTGTTCATGCTCCCCAGAATGCTAGATAATTTCATGGAACTCCATATTAGTGATAGAACAGAACTCTGTCTAAAAGTTGCCCTTGTGTTTTATTTAAGAAAGGTAGGGAATCTGTATATGGAGAGAACTGGAAAGAAAAAGGCAAAAACTGTCAAGTTCTCTTACACTTTGAAATCCCCAGTTTCTCTTAGTTTTCAGGGATATTTTATGACCACATCATAACAGAAATGGATACCCAACAGGCTAGGGCATTGTCTAGGGGTGCATGTGTGGGTGAGAAAGAGAAACAGAGAGACAGAGAGACAGGAAGATTATGGAGTATGAGTGTGAATGTGAGTGTTTGTTTAGGTGGGGGAGAGTGTACTAGATTACACTCATTGTTAAACAGTGAATGCTCAGTGGGGAAAATTACTGAATTCTGCAACCATTTTTTCCCTTGATGTTTTGGTGACCAAAGCGATCTACCTATTTTCATGAGGCACCAAGAAATGACTGTAATCATAAGGTTTTACCCAGTTAGAGTTTTAAAATGTTACCATGTCTTATTATTATTATAAAACCTTATTATTGGTTTTACCCAGTTAGATTTTTAACATGTTACTATGTCCCAAGCGTTAACAGATGAGGTAGGCATACAAACATTTTTTTCAGGCTCTAATTGTATAATTTACAATTGCATGCACAGTTACCCATTTTGCATGCTCGGCAAAAGAGCATATTTTTGTGAATTTATCCTTTTTATCATGATAATTATCTTTCAGAAATGCTTGAGAGAGAGGAAATGCTTTCTCAAGTAACAAACTCAGAGGAGGGAATCCTGAATTTGTTTTATGTGTCTGCTGTTAATGTTGACTTATATAACCTGGGGCAGGATCTCTCATAATCTACCCTGGTTTCTGGGTTAAGTGTGGAAATTCTTTCCATTTCCTTGTCTAAGAATACAAGGATACCTATCCCTGGGTAGTTGATGGGCCAACTTGAAGGGAAAGTTATTTTCCACATACAAGTTCCTGAAATTCTTCCTATCTAAAACCCTTTTAAAGCTGACATTTCTGTTAGCACTCTATTTAATTCAATGAACTGCTGTCATCTCAGGACTAACCAAGTGATTCTGCTACTGAGAAACTGTCAGTACCTCCTAGTAAATACAAAATATTCTCTGTGGCCATTAAGACTTTCCATAGTGGGACTTCAAACTACTTTTTGTCTTTATCTTTCTATTTTCTGTTTACCAAAGATACTTCTCCCAAACTGAACTAATACTCTTTGTCAAGCATGCTCAACTGTTTTCTACTCTCGATCTTTTTTCACATGCCTTTTTCTCTACTTTTTCTGGTTCTGCCCTTTAACTATATCTATTGAAATCTTCCCCATCTTTCAAGGCTCATTTCAAATACCGCACCTTCCATGAAGTCCTTTTCAGTTCTGCTAACCAGATGTGACACCTTCCATCTTATGGCATTTCTTTTACATCACTAACCTAATTCTACCTTCGGTGGGATGTATCATTCATTTGTTTTTGTTTTATTTTATTTTTATTGACATATAATTGCTTGTACATATCTGTGGAGTACAGCATTGAATGTCAATACCTGTGTGCAATATCTGATGCTCAAATCAGGATAATTAGTTTATTCAACATTATACAATGTAATCGTTTTTGTGGCCCTTTACCAATTTCTCACATTTGTGTACTTGATTGAGGAAAAGGGAGGATGGTAATTAAGAAATATCCACTGTGTTTCAGATGCTTTACATGTGTTTTATGTCATTGCAATTAATGAAGACTCAAAATACCCCAATTAGATAAGTATTATTAATACATTTTACTGATGAGAACATGAACTCAGGGAGGATATGTACTTTGTAAGGGATACAGGAAATAGGTGGCGGGGACAGGATTTAAACAGATTTGTTTGGCTTTAAAGCTTTTCCATTATACAATCCTGCCTACTAGATTGATTGCCAGCTGTGGACTGTGAACCCTGTGGGTAGAGACGTATTTCCGTGTACAGTGTAGCACCTTGCACGAAATTGTGCACAATAAGTTTTTGTGGAGTTTACTTGTTTTGAATAATAAAATAAGTGAATTCTTGCTTGCGGTTGAAAACAATTTTTGGATCATATGTAAAATGATCATTTATTATTTATTTATTTATCATTAAAATTATCATTTATTTATTAAAAAGAGAAGTCATAACCTACTATTCTGAGATAAGAACCAAAAGTTTGTTCAAGGTAAAATTCTAAATTGCTCTTTCTCCTTTCATAATCTCTCAAGTTTCCCTAAATAAAAAAGACTATTGTTCAAGTTTCAGAATTTTAATTATAAAAATGCCTTGCATTCATTTATCACTTTGTAATATTCAGACTTCTTTTCTGTATTATTATCTCATTTTTTTAAACAACCTTTATGATATATGGATAGTTACTATTCTTACCATTTGACAAATGTGGAAACTGAGGCCTAATGTGGTCTTGGCCATGGTCAGAAAATTAATCAATATTGGCGCTAGATTCTGACTTTTTACCTTGGGCTGTGCTTTTTCCACTATATTAAGATGTCTCTTATTATTTAATAACAGCTACTATCTTTTGAGTACATACCATATACCAGGTACTATGCAAACCATCCTTTCCCTCTCTGTCTCTCTCTCTCTTTCCATGTGTGATTTTTGTGCACACACACACATACATATATACATATATTTATATGTATATATATCTTTTTCTTTTTGAGTCTTTTATTATGACAATGTGATAAAAAACTAGAAGAAAATATATGCAAATGAAAAAATACAAAAGTCAATAAATAAGCTTACTTGCCCTCATAATTATAAAAATGTAAATGAAAACATTGCTTGATTTTTATTGTCAAATAGGTGAAATACGGAAATACCCAGTCTTGGCAAAGTTGCAACCAAAAAAAAGCACTGATACAGTGTTAGAATATGAATTTTTAATGGACAGTTGACATTATCTTTTAAAAATCTTTACTCTGTAACTTAGCAATTTCATTATTACTTTATCAATATCATCATGAATGGGCAACAGTGTATCTGGTAAGAATGTTTTTTGATTGGTTTCCTGTAATGAACAGCTGCCTAAAAAAAAGGTGTTTTGAACAGCATTGTTTTAATATTTATTTATTTACTGAAACAATTGATTGTACATATCTGTGGGGTACAGCATTGAATATCAGTATTTGTGTGCAATATGTGATGCTCATATCAGGATAATCAGTATATTCATCATTACACCATGTAATCATTTTTGCGGCCCTTTACCAATTTCTCACTAACCCCTTTCCCCCACTTTTCCCCTTTTGGTAGCCTCAGTTCTGTTCTCTCCTTTTGAAAGTTCAGTGAATTATTGTGATTGTTGTACCTTTCTTTCCCCTTTTAATTAATTTGTTTATTTTTTTTTTTATCTCCATTTTCTCTAAGTTCATCTACATTGCTGCAAATGGCAGAATTTCCTTCTTTTTTATGGCAGAGTAGTATTTCACTGTGTACATATACCACATTTTCCTTATCCAGTTGTCTTTCGATGGACATTTAGTTTGGTTCCAATTCTTGGCTATTGTAAATAGAGCTATGATAAACCTGGCGGTTCAAGTATGCCTTTGACATGATGATTTCCATTCCTTTGGATATATACCCGGCACTGGGATTGTTGGATCACGTTGCAGTGCTATTTGTAGTTGTTTGAGAAGCCTCCATACTGTTTTCCATAATGGTTGCACTAATTTACAGTCCCACCAACAGTGTAGAAAGGTTCCCCTTTCTCCGTATCCTTGTCAGCATTTGTTATTCTCTGCTTTTTAGTTAATGACCAGTCTAATTGGGGTGAGATGATATCTCAATGTTGTTTTGATATTCATTTCTCTGATATTAGTGATATTGAGCATTTTTTCATGTGTCTGTTGGCCATTTGTATATCTCTCTTTGAGAAATGTCTATTAAGCTCCTTTGCTGAACAGCATTGTTTTTAGTAATGATATGTTTGAAACAACCAGAAAGTACTTAAAATAAATTTTGACATATTCATGTAGCAGAAAGGCATAGGTCAACATATATACACATTAAAATTTTTACAAGATATACGTTAAGTTTACAAAAAAGGGCATTTTACAAAGTAGTATGTCTAGTGTGATCTCATTTTTCCAAAATATGTGTGTGCATCTATATGAAATATTTGTTAGAAAAAAAAAAACTTTTATATGTCAGTAAAATGTAAGAAATCTATACTCTCTGCAATGTTGGATTACAATGGGCTTTCTTTTTGTTTCTTGCACAGTTCTATAGTGCTTGTTTGTTTGATTACCACAATTATGCATAGCTTTTATTGTTAGAGAAAACAATATAGCAATTGCCCTATAAATTCTTCAGAAATCTACATTTCTATTTGAAGAAAAAATTGTTCTTTTGTGATTTTTTAGAGTTGAATATTGTTTGTGAAGGATCTTCTCTTATTTTCATCCCTTTAGTTATCATTACTAGTAACAATAATAACTAATATTTATTCAATATGTACTCTGTGCAAAGAGCTATGCATTATAAAAAGAATTTGTTTTAATCCTACCAGTTCTTAGATTATTATTATTGTTTGTCCTGTACAGCAGCAGTTCTCAAACTTTCTGGTTTCAGGAGCCATTCCATGACTTATTTTACATGAAAAATTATTGAGGACCCCACACAACTTTGTTTATTTGTGTTATGTCTGTCTATATTATCCATATTAGAAATTATGTCTTAGGAATCATTTAAATATGCATTATTTTAAAAGAGCAATTATAAATTCAATATACGTTAACATGAGTATCACTTATAAAAAATGGCTGTTTTCTTTTCTTTTTTTTTTTTTAAAGATGACCGGTAAGGGGATCTTAACCCTTGACTTGGTGTTGTCAGCACCACGCTCAGCCAGTGAGCGAACCGGCCATCCCTATATGGGATCCGAACCCGGGGCCTTGGTGTTATGAGCACCGCACTCTCCCGAGTGAGCCACGGGCCGGCCCAAAAATGGCTGTTTTCTAATGAAAAGTTTAGTGAGAAGAGTAGCATTGTTTTACATTTTTGCAAATCCTTTTAATGACTGGTTTAATAGAAGATAGCAGAATTCTTATATGTGCTTTGCATTCAATCAGTTTTTTAAAGTTGTTGCAGAAGATTTTGTTATTCCCTGTTATTCAGTGCCCTTCACTGCATGAGGCTTGAACATATGACTTGCATTTGTTAGTGAAATGGAAGCATAAGTTTCATATGTTACTTCTCAGAAGAGGCTTTAAGAGCCATTTTGCTATTCTTCCATCGCCCTTTTCCATCAGCTGTGTGCATGGAATATCCCACAGAGGAGCTTCCCCATTTCTAACTTGGTTGTAGAATGAAAAGCAAGTGAAGGAAAGTAGCTGATTCCTAGCCAACAGTAATTTGAGTAAGCATTAGAGCTGTTCTGTAAACCACTGAAATTTCAGAGCTACTTGATATTTAATCATAACTCAGTACATAGGCTGACTGATACAGAAGTTGATCCCAGAATGGGATATGATTGTAATAAACACACATATACACACACACACATACACACACACACACAAAAAAAAAAAAAATTAAGATATGCGACATTGACTTTGGGACTGGGCAAAAGGTACTTCCCATGGCAAAATTTTTGATGATATTGTTACCCGAGGCAACTAGAAATCAGATAATGTACCAAATGAATATGTGGTATTAGGCAAAGAGTGTGGGAAATAAAATATTATCAGAGTTCTTTGGTTACTGTTGGCTTCATTTGATTAGTTATTACAAAATAGAGATGAGCTCAGAAAAGAATTGGCCAGTTTTTAAGCAGAGTTTAAAGGAAATGGGGAGAATCTAGAAATTCCAGGACTTGAAGGGTTAAAATATGTAACTGTTTCTCAGTTTAAACTGGTAAAATAAATAATTGAAAAATTATTTGAATGAACAGAAGCTCATTAAATTTCAGCCACCTATCAAATACCACATCAAGGCTAAACCCAGCACACTTTGTTAATAACTCAGAATCAATTAAGTTCAGTATCCAGTAAATCCTTTCATTTGGATGAAATGGCTAAGGATGGAGAAAACAAAACAAAACTAAAAGTGTGGCTCTTCCAGAGAAACTTTGTCACCTGAAGAGTAAGTTGCATATCTGAAAAAAAATTGTGGGTATGGCTATGGGCTTAACAAGATGACTGCAGTCAAATAAATAAAAAGCCAACTAAACTTTCTAGAGTTTTACTGCTAAAAGAGCTACTAGATTCAAGTAAAAGAGAATGTAATTGTTTACAATGTGTATACCTCCAACCTTCTACGAATAGGAAGCAGCCTGAGAAAGCTGCTCAGCCACCAAGCTGGTGATAGTGACTGTGTAGGCATAGGGCAGACATACTCTATAATCTCTTGTTTATAGAGATCTTTCTTGATCCAAGAGAGATCAAGGAAAAGAAATGACCTCCTATGTGGCAGAGCCAGCAGCCTCAGAGAGCAGTGAACTGGGGAAGCTTCTCCAGAGAGCAGAACCAGGACTCAGTTAAGGAATGCTCTCCACTTCCAGAGCAAGCAGCAGCCCTTGGAACTTCTGCTCAGCAAAATTTCAGAATTCCTATGGATAAGTGACTGCTGTGTTTCCCATTTGTCCCTTTTGCAATTTGGAGATTCATTCCAATTATATTATTTCCATTCTCCAATTACATGTTGAATGTTTGAGGGACAACTAACCTGTCGTTTTAGTTTATATGTCTCTAGAGTAATAGATGCCATATCTAGATTATAAATAAGGTCTATCAAAAGATCATTTGACTTTGTGAGTCTGTTGCCATAATTGGATAGGAGTTTAGGTTTAGCTCCCCTGGGAATCAGGGTGTGTGTATTTTTTGTGCAGAAGGAAAAAGAAAATACTTGTGACCACTTGGCAGATTGTGGTATTATTATTTTCCCCAATTATTTGCTGGGTTTCCCAATGAGAGAATTTTAATTCCCTACTCAATGATATCAAGCTTGGCCATGTGACTTCCTTTGTCCGATGAAATGTGAACAGAGGTATGGATGTCACTTTCAAACAAAATACTTAAAAAAATATTACATCATTCTGTCATGGCTATCTTCCACCACAAAGGCAGCATGTCCCAAAAAAAGGGGCTGCTTCTTTAGCCTGATGAACAGCTAACATGTAACATAAACAAGAAATAAATCTTTGTAGTTATAAAAGATTTAGGCTTGTTTGTTTCTGCAACATAACCTATTTTAAGCTGTCTTTAATACTGATAAATCAGTATTGGTCAAAATTTTGTGTTCACCTCTCGAATCCTGAAAAAGATAAGCCTCCACACTCTTAGAAATCATTTTTTTCTGCACTTTGCTAAATGATAGGTATAAAGTAAAAAAAATGATTACGTATTGCTATTTCGCACCATTATCTATATACCATATGTACGGTGTATACCAAGATCCTAATTGCTTTGTTATAAGGTCAGTGCCAGTAGTCAGCAGTTTCACCTTGTGCTACCTATTCCTCCTCATTTGTGGAGAAAAGCAGTGTTCTGCAACAGTTTTATTTAATTGATTTTTATACTTGAATGGTTAAATCTAATGGGTCTAAATCTGTTTTTCACACTTTGGACACTTATAGATAGTGAGTTGTAGAATCTGATTGTGATAAATTATACTGTCAAACACACATACACACACACACCAGATGGCTTCCATACATTTCAAATTAAACTGTCAGTGCATGTTTAAGAGTTTTCAGGTTGCTTTTCATATGTAGGTTTTTTGATTATTTTTTTGAACCTATGAAGACCTTGCTTCTTTCCTCCACTCCTTTTATGCAACAGCCATAATGATTGATACTCTGATCAGTGTATTTTTTGGAGGACTACAGGCTCAGCATCTTTTCCTTTGTGGAAGTCTTTCCTTTGATTTATAAGTTTTCAGAACTCTAGAGCTATGTTTGGGAGACTGGGGCAAAAGCTCCATTTGGGAGGTTTGGCTTCTCTGATTTAACTGAATGTAGAACCCTAATTATTATTTTTCCTGACTTAAAAATGCAAATGAGTACCTGAGTCTTAGGATCACTCAGGGTTGCTATAGCAATTGATCATATTTCTTAAAATAAAGATATGTATAAACACAGCATGTTCATATCACTTAGCATAAATATTTTTATCCAATTAGTGAAAGAGGAGTACCTGTTATCAACTTAATAGCCAAAGCAGTGAACAGAGTCTTAAATTAGTTGAGGAAAAATAAAGAAATGTCATACAAGTTATACTGTAGTCCAGTAACTGGCTGGCCACTAATCCTTTGCTAGCCAAAGCATCTTGAATTAGGGTAAGTACGAACAAAGCTGGGCCTCTTCAGTGAGCTGGTAAATTTCTGTAGAGTTGAACATTTGTTTATTGGGAAGTATCTACAGTCTATCAGACTGACTTGAATCGAACTTTGGTACCCAAAAAGTTGGCAGAAGAAAATGACTAAACAAAGCTAGTGAAAGTCATTAATTTTTAAAGTTTAACTGTTTGACATTGAGTGCATCTGTTCCTTGAAAGGTTGTTCTCTTAGCGTATTAATATCCCTGCACAGAGGGCTTCTGTCCATGTTAGTGAGGAAAAATAAAGAAATGTCCTACAAGTTATACTGTAGTCCAGTAACTGGCTGGCCACTAATCCTTTGCTAGCCAAAGCATCTTGAATTAGGGTAAGTATGAACAAAGCTGGGCCTCTTCAGTGAGCTGGTAAATTTCTGTAGAGTTGAACATTTGTTTATTGGGAAGTATCTACAGTCTATCAGACTGACTTGAATCGAACTTTGGTACCCAAAAAGTTGGCAGAAGAAAATGACTAAACAAAGCTAGTGAAAGTCATTAATTTTTAAAGTTTAACTGTTTGACATTGAGTGCATCTGTTCCTTGAAAGGTTGTTCTCTTAGCATATTAATATCCCTGCACAGAGGGCTTCTGTCCATGTTAAGTGAAAACGACAGGATTCTTTGTCTTCTTGTCATGTTAGCTAACTGGAGTCAAGAACTCAAGTTCAAAACTATTTTTTTTTTTCAATGGTGGATAAGTATTTATAAAACTAGTTTTTTGGACCTCTAGTAATTAGACGTTTAGATAAACTATTGACATAGTTGAGGAGGAGCCAATGGTTATTTTTCAAGGATTTTTGGAAAGCATTATGTAGTTGATTCATTGTTTTTTGTCACCCTTAGCAATTGTGCTGTTGGTATGGATTTTAGAAAAATAATTTGTAGAGGACTCAGGATAGAGCCTTGGAGTTCTTTTAATATCAGAGAAAGGACACCAAGAGATCTCAAAAACTGGCTGACTTTTAAGTTAGAAATGAAAGAGGTCTGGAACTCCTTTTAGTTTATGAATTAAAGCTAAAATATAAAAAATAATACACTGTCTTTCATATATGAATATATAACTAATGATATGCCATCTGTAACATGTTGATTTTCTCCATGTGTTAGAATACAAGAAATGGGAATATTAAGTAGGTTATTAAAATCAATTGTACCTGTAAAAAAGACTTGGGAATTAGAATTGACTGCAATCTCAGTCACCATGATTGTAGGTCTGCTGAAAGGCTGGATTGACTCTAGAGTGTGCTCTATAGAGGAATGTTATCTGATAGTTTTCAAAGTGTGGTCCCTGGAACAGTAGTGTCACTATCACTAGAGAACTTGTTAGAAATGCAAAATCTTGGGACCTATACCAAAACTTCTGAATCAGAAACTCAGGCTTTGGCCCAGCAATCTGTGTTTCAATAAGTCCTCCATGTAGTTCTATTGTATGCTGAAGTTCATACTAGTTAGAGCATGCCTGCATCATTAGTTAATTATTTTTTCTTTATTTTATACTCTAAAAGAGATGTTGACAAGCTGGAGTACTTCTATAGGAAGTACTTATCTGTGGTATAGAAATGACTAGGAACTAAATCCTATGGGCATATTGGAAATAAATTTGGTTTGTTTAGCCTAGAAAAAATATAGCTTAGAGGGTTAAGACATATAATTGTTTCCTTCAGTTAGATAAAGCGCTATTTTAGCTCCAGAAAAGAGGACTAAGAAAAAGGTACTTTCTGGCAAAGTGTTTTCTGCTGTCTTCATGATTTAGTGAGTTTCGCCTCTCTGGTAACATTTGTGTTAGGTTCCAGATATTATCTTAATGGCAATGTTGTATTAGTCATTCACGTAGTGGATTAAATCAGATGGCCACTACCTAAGGTCTTTTCTAGCAATTACAATGTGTCTATCTGTGACTTGCAATGAGCAAGCTTATCTTTTACAGATGATTCTTATACTACTATAAAACTAAAAATTTATAACAAATATAAAAATTTACAACCAATAAAATTGAAATTAGCAACATTAACATAACAAGATCAATTTTGTTGTTTTGCTAAAGCTAAATTGCTGTACCCAACATGAATATAGTACTTACTTTTAACATGTGATGTGTGATTTTTCAATATTTCTACTATTGTTATTTATTTAACTTATTGTGAAACTTTTTAGTACTGTTTGTTAACTAACTTGATCTTCACCTTGTGGTACAATTATTGCATAAAGGTCCATGGGTAGTCTTTTGCTTATGTCAAAAATGTTCCTTACTTGATACCAACCTGATTGTAAACATACCACTTGAAGTACTGAAATCACATGGTAGTTTTTAATTATAAATATAAGCATTCGAATGAAACAGACCACACTTATTTTATGCTTTTAGATAATCACAAAAAAGGAAAACAATTTTTTAGAAATGTTCTACCAAGAACCATGCAATCTGTCCCTGGAAATGAGTTAGATAATCCTGATCTGTGGCATACACATGTACTTCAAAGAGTTCATGGAAAAATGGAATTAAAAGATAATACAAATTTTTACATGAATTTTTGAAGAACGCTTATGTTTGTGACAAGGCTGCTTGAATTAGGAACAGCCTCTGGGAGTGATGTTTGCAAACGGAAGAGTAGGCAGCTCCAAAATGTAATCCTACCACAAAAACATTGAAAAATAAGCAGAAACTGTCAAAACCAACTTTGTCAGAACTCTGGAAAATAGTCAAAGGTTTACAGCAACCAAATGATTGTTGAATCAAGATAAAGGCAACTTGGAAATGGTTGGAGAGCTGTGTGGAATTTTTACTTGTTCTTGCCCCATCTCACCCTCAGTGTGGTGGCAGTATTGAAGCAGTGGTAGCCCACATTTCCAGTAGGACACTGTTCACTAGTTCCAGAGGGAGAGAATGTCCTATATGCAAATTATTGTATATGTCTGTTCTGTGAACGTTTATTATAGAAATTGGGCTATTCCTGTCATACCCAACGAAATCAGAGTCAAGGCGCTAGAGGGAAAAGCATTCAGAGCACATAGCACTGGCTCTAAGAATTATCTCACAAGTCCAGTTTCTGAAACACGCTATTATGACTCTAAGACTAGTTTCATTGAGTAGCTGCTGAAGTGAACTGCCATGACTCTAAGACTAGTTTTCCTATCACTGTCACTCAGAAATCAGAGCTTACCAGCTCTTGAAGACTTCTCTAATGCCGATGAGCGATGTGTTTTTTTCAAAACAATATGTAAGATTTCTCTTTTTATAAATCTCCCAAACTTTTTTTTTATTTTATTTTTTATTTTTGGACATACCAAAGACTATTCCAGACTGAGTATATGCTCTGAAGTGTAGTTCTCTTTTTCCCAAATAAGACATTTGTTTAGTAATTTATCTGTATATTTTCTTTACTTTCACAGTTCTAACCTATTTAGAGCCACTGCATACAAGATACTTGTCTTTGTTTTGTGGAACATGGAAATCAGACCAGAGAAGTGGTGAGCAAAAATTGTGTAGGGTGAACTAAAAACTTACAGGTACTTTGAGAAAAATTATGATGCAGACATACAAGTATACCAGACCACATAAAGACCAAGAGTTAAAGCTGGGAAAGATCGTTTGGGAAATTAAAACATTCAAAAGCAACTCTATATAGGTAAATTTAGAAAGCCACATGTATGCCCAGGGCAATAAACTCAGAAAAGACTTAAGACCCTAAGATTTTACCTCAGGCCAATCTCTGGGTTCAATGCCAACCTAGATAAGTGTTGAAGATCTCCAGCAGAGAGCCAGTTTTCAAACCTAGATAAGTGTTGAAGATCTCCAGCAGAGAGCCAGTTTTCAAAGACTGGGACAGGTGTTTGGTTGTTTTCATTTTTTTGTTTATTTTATTTCATTTTGATCCTGGCATTCAAGGAAATCTTTGTCAAAACTTTAGCTCTACAAAATCTTAAAAATCTTAGATATATGACCACAAATGACAAGGAATACAGTCTTTGCAAAAATAGTTTGGTAAAGTCACTAAACAAACAGACTACTACAGCCTTCAGCAATCAGAAAACAGCAAACCCTATGTAAAGGGGAGGATCTGAGTTTCAGAGTTACTGCATTATAAGAAATATTCAAATATCTGGTTTTCAGCACCAAAATCACAAAATGTACAACAAAATGGGAAAGGATGACCTATACAAGGGACCAAAATACATTGACAGAAACAATCACTGAGAAAGCCCAGACAAAGACTTTAAAACAGTTGTTCCATGATCGGAGAGCTAAAGGAAAACATGGGCAAAGAACTAATGGAAGTCAGTGAAATTATGTGTGAACAAAATGAGAATATTAGTAAAGAGAAATTATTTAAGGGAACTGAACAAATTTGGGGCAGAAAATTATAATAACTGAAGTCAGAAATTCACTAGAGGGATTCATCAGCAGATTTGAATAGTCAGAATTAAGAATCAGCAAACTTCTATGTAGTGCAATTAAAATTATCATATATTAGGAGCGGAAATAAAAAATATTGAAAAAAAAAATGAAGAGAGCCTGAAGGGCATGGGAGACACCACCATAAAGCAGACCAACACACACATTATAGGGTCCCAAAAGGAGAAAGAGAAGGGGCAGAAAAAATATGTGAAGAAATTATGGCTGAATATTGCCCAAATTTGATGAAAGAAATAAATCTACAAATCCAAGAATTTTAGTGATCTACAAGTAGGATAAACTCAAAGAGATCCACACTGAGACATACTATAGTGAAACTGTCAAAAGACAAAGACAAAGAGGGAATCTTGAAAGCATCAAGAGAAAAGTAACTTGCTCATCAAGGGATTCTCAATAAAAATTTCAGCAGTTTTCTCATCAGAAACCTTGGAGGTTAGAAGGTAGTGGGTGATATATTCAATGAACGGAAAGAAGAAAAAAAAAACTGTCAAAACTGCCCTTCAGAAATGAGGTAGATATTAAGACATTTCTAGATAAATAAAATCTGAAGGAGTTTGTTATTACTAGACTAGTCCTACAAGAAATGCTAAAAAACTCCTTTATGTTGAAATGAAAGGACACTAGGCAGTTACTCAAGTCTGTTTGTAGAAATAAAGATCTCTGGTAAAAGTAAATACATGTGTAAATATAAAAACCAGTTTTATATTTTTGATTTTTAATTTTTTGGTCTATTCCTACATGATTTTAAAAAATGCATTAAATTAATTATAAATATGTTATTGGACACACAATGTATAAAAATGTAAATTGTGACAACAGTGTAAAGATAATCTTGATGAAATAAATTCGTAGAAACACATACATTATCTAAACTGACTAAAGAAGAAATAGGAAATCTTAACAGACCTATAATAACAAAATGAGGATATTAGTAAAAAGAAATTATATAAAGGAACTGTAGATAATAAGAAAAAAGACAGAATTAGTAATAAGAAACCTTCTGATAAAGAAAAGTCCAGGACCAAATGGTTTCACTGGTGAATTTTACTAAACACTCAATGAAGAATTAACACCAATTCTTCTTAAACTGTCCCCAAATATTGAAGCAAAGGGAACATTTCCTTATTCATTCTATGAGGCCAATTTTTATTTGTCTAAAATTATATTTTTCCTTCATTTTCGAAGGATTTTTTAAAAATTCTGTATGGGTAAGCCTATTATCTTGCATCTGTCATTTCTGTGAAGAGTAAGCTTCAGTATTGTTGCTATATAATTGGCCTTCTATTTCCACGGTTTTCACATTCATCAATTCAACCAACTGCAGTTTGGAAATATTTGGAAAAAAATTCAACGTAAAAATAAAAAAATAAAAAATGATGCAAATAAAAGAGGGATACTATATAACAACTATTTACATAACATTTACATTGTATTAGGTATTATAAGGAATTTAGAGATGATTTAAAGTATAAAGGAGGATGTACATAGGTTGTATGCAAATACTATGACTTGAGCATCCATGGATCTCAGTGTCTGCGGTGGGTGGGGGTATGTCCTGGAACCAATCCCCTGTGGATACCAAAAGATAACTATATTATTTTTTTCTTCTAGCTACTTTTATGATTTTCCTTTTACCTTTTTTTTTTTTTTTTTTTTTTTTGTATTTTTGCAATGGTACAAAAACGAAATCTTATTTGTCATTCATAGAGCTTCCTGAATCTGTGGCTTGATGGCCTTCATTAGTTTTGTCAAATTCCCTGCCAGTATCTCATCAGTTATTTCTTCTGCCAAATTCTCTTTCTCTTTACTTCTCTACTGGGACTTGGGTTATATATATATTAGTTTTCACTGTGATTTATATGTTTTTTTACTGTATTTTCTGCCTTTTACATCTGTCTTTTTTCTGTGCTTGAGTGTAGATATTTTCTTTGGGCCTACCTTCCAGTTTATAGATTGTCTCTTCTGTTGTGTCTAATTTACCATCTTTTGGGTTCCTAATTTCAGAAATTGTGTTCTTCAGTTTTAGAATTTTTATTTGATTCTCTATTTATAGATTCAAGTCTCTAATGAAAATCTCTATTATGTTACCTATTTTTTAAAAATATATTAATCTAATTATGAAGATTTTCTATGATAATTGCAATCTCTTAAAACCTAAAGGTTATTTTCTTTTCTGGTCTATTTTTTATCTTGTTTTGCATCATCTCCATATGACATATGTCCTTCTCTTTTCATTTCAGATATTTTTCTTTTGAATGCTAGACATTAGCCAGAAAATTTGAGCCCTAGATCATGTAATCTCCCCACAAACAAAGTATATACATCTTCTGGTTCTTTGTTAGAAAATGGCATTCTACCTGTTTTCATAAAGATTGACATCTTTCTTGGCTACATGTAAGACTTTCTGAAGATTGATGTATTTCTAGTTTGCACTTAAGCATGGAGTGTAGTCCTGCTAAAATCCCAACGTGGATCCTGGGCTGTTAAGTTGGGCCCCTCCTTTTTGATGGACTTTGTCCTCTAATTTTTTGCTTAACTCTGAAATTGCTTAAACTCTGCTTAGTTTTCTAGCTTCTCAGTGTGTAATTCTTGGTTACTGATTCTGTTTCATACCACTATAAAGCTTAGGATTCAGTATTGGAAAATGTTATAATGAATGTGAGTTTCATATTTCTGCAGGACACTTTACTCTGGGATCATCTTATTCCCCAACTTTTGACCTTTTTTTTGTATGTGTGAAGGTCAGAGGTAGGGGTATGTCAATTCTGTAAGGGGAAGGAATATTGGAGAAATTCTAGGTCACCTCAATATTTAACTTCTCTCTTTTTCCCCCCTAAGTCTTTGTATCCTTGATTTTTCTTTGATGCATTCAAACAGTTATTTTTGTTTTCTATTATTTTGGTTGTCATTTTATTAAGTTTTACAGTGGGTCTTGGTGGAGGATTGGTTTTATGTAAGCTACTTTGTCACTGGCAGAAGTGGAAGGTTCTAAAATCTCTTATCTGTAGGTACTTTACCATTTTATGAAAAAAAGAGTTTTGCCATTTATTTGTTAAAGAGCCCAGGGCTGGCCAATTAGCTCAGTTGGTTAGAGAGCAGTGTTATAACACCAAGTTTAAACAAACAAAAAAGAAACCCAGTAATTTGTCTCACAGGATTTCCCATGGTATATCCTTGTGGTTTTATTTGACACTATCTTTTATCCTCTATATTTCCTTTAAACAGATAATTAGATATAGATATAACTTTGCAAAAATTCTTTATAGGTATGTGTGTGTATTTCTAATTGCATTAAATTAGAAAGCTCATAATGTCTTATTTTGTGTGCATATGTGTCTATGTGTTGTTAAAATTAATCCACAGGTTCGATTTTGTTTTAATTTGTATTTCTCTGTCAAATTGTAAATGTGTGTTTATATTTTTAAGAAACTTACAAGTGGTTTTTAAAAGAAACCATGCCATTTAATTTTTCCTAAACCAATGTATGAGAGTTCCAGTAGCTCATTTGCTACTGTCATCTTTTTTCTTAATTTTAGCTATTATAACGAGTATGTACTTGTGGTTTTAGTTTTCATTTCCCTGATACTCAATGAACCTGAGCACTTTTCATGTACTTAGTGGCTATTCATATATATTCTTTTGTCAAGTGCATGTTCAAATCTTTTTCCTATGTTTTACATTGGATTATTTTTATTACTGAGTTTTAAGAGTTCTTTGTATATTGTAGTTACTAGTCCTATTTCAGCTTTGTCTATTGTGTGTCCTTTCTTCTGTTTATTGTCTTTCCTTTTGATCTCTGCAATGTCCTTAGAATAGCAGATTTTTTAATTTTTATGAGGACTGATTTATCATTTTTTGATTTTATAGTTTGGAATATTTCTGTCCTATTTAAGAAATTTTTGCCTATTCCAAAGTCTAGAAAATGTTTTCCTACATTTTTTCTAAAAGATTTATAATTTTAACTTCTATATTTGGATCTATGATCCATTTAAGATGTTTCCTTTTGTGTAATGTGACAAAAGAGCTGAGGTTTGTGTTTAGCTACATGGATATCCATTTGTTCAAACATTAATGTTGAGAAAGTTCTTTAGTATTTTATTGGATATTACCCTATTTACTGTTAAAATGACATGTATCCTAACCATAATGTACAGAGTTCAATACATATCTTTTAAATCCATATTATTACAATATCATTCAGATCCTACTTATCATTACAATTTTTTCTGCTTGACATGTCAAAGTTTTAGTGTAGTTTCTCTCTCTTTCTCTTTCTCTCTCTCTTTCTCAGTTTCAACAAGTGTTTATTGAGGGATTTATTAAACATTTTTAATAGGGGAGTGGTAGAAAATGAATTGTTCATAAACCATTTCATCATTTTTTTAAAATATGAATTTAGGTAGACCAAAATGAAACTGACTGTTAAGATCTGTCACTTAGGAAGACTTAGAAGCATGAGAAACTTTCTTAATGATAATGATAATAACTTTTGACATCTGCATTTCTTCTAAAGCTTAGAAAAGATGCTCAAATGAATTATTTATTCTGATTCTTCCTACAACTTGGTCATAAGTTCTTCAAAGCTGTGGTTGTCCTGCAGGAATATAAATGTGAGCTATGTATTAATTTTAAATGTCCTGGTAGCCACATTAAAGCAGATAAAAAGAAACAGGTGAAATTAGTTTTACTAATATGCTATTTTTAAAATTATACCTATTTGTGGGGTAAAGTGTATTGTTTCAATACATGAATGTATTGTACAATGATTCACTTAGGGTAGGTAGCATGTCCATCACTTAAATTTTTATCTTTTCTTTGTAGTGATTACATTCAATATCCTCTTTTCTAGCTATTTAGAAATATATAATACAATATTATTAGCTGTAGTCATTCTATAACACCAGAACTTATTCTTTCCATGTGCTTGTAACTTTGTACCTGTTAATGCACCTTTTTACTTCCCCCTTGCCCACCTTCCCCTCCCAGCCTCTGGTAACCATTATTCTATTCTACTTCTATTAGAACCACTTTCTATTTTTTTTGATGATATTCCACTTATGAGTGAGATCAAGTGGTATTTGTTTTTCTGTGCCTGACTTAACTGCACTTAACCTGATAGTCTATAGTTTAATCTATGTTGCTACAAATGAAAGGATTATATTCTTTTTTATGGTTGGATAGTATTCCATTTTGTATCTGTACCACATTTTCTTTTATCCATTCATTCATTGATGGACATTTAAGTTGATTCCATCTCTTGGCTATTGTGAATAGTGCTGCAGTGTACATGGGAGTTCATATTGAATCATATATTGATTCACTTCTACATATTGATTTCATTTCCTTCAAATATGTACACGGTATTAGGATTGCTGGTTCATAAGGTAGTTCTACTTTTAGTTTGGAACCTCCATACTATTTTCCGAAATGGCTGTGTTAATTTGCATTCATACCAATAATGGGTGAGAGTTCCGTTTCTCCACATGCTCACCAGCATTTGTTATTATCTGTCTTGTTGATAATAGCCTTTCTAACTGGAGCAAGAGGATATCTTGTTGAGGTTTCGATTTCATTTCCCTGATGATTGATGGTGAGGAGCAGGTTTTCATGTACCTGTTGGCCATTTTATGTCTTCTTTTGAGAAATGTCTTCTTTTGAGAAGTATCTATTCAGGTCCTTTGCCCATTTTTTAGTTGGGTAATTTGGTTTTTGCTGTTGAGTTGTTTGAATTCCTTATATTTTCTGGATATTAGCTCTTGTCAGATGCGTAGTTTGCAAATACTTTCTCTCATTCTGTGGGTTGTCTCTCCACTTTTTTGATTTTTTCTTTGCTGTGCTGAAGCTTTTTAATTTGATGTAATTCCATTTATTTAGTTTTGCTTTTGGTGCCTGTGCCTTTGAAGTCTTTTCAAAAAAGCATTGCCCAATCCCAGTTTGTGTAGTGTTTCCTGTATGTTTTCTTCTAATAGTTTGGGGTCTCAAATTTAAGCCTATTTTCTTAGTTTGGGGTCTTAAATTTAAGACGTTAACCCATTTTGAATTGATTTTTGTGTATGGTGAGAGACAGAAATCTAGTTTCAGTTTTCTGCATGTGAATATCCAGTTTTTGCCAGTACCATTTATTAAAGAGGAGGTCCTTCCCCCAATGTATATTCCTGGCACCTTTGTTGAAAGTCAGTTGGCTGTAAATGTGTGGATTTATTTCTGGGCTCTCTGTTCTATTGTGTTGGTGTATTTGTTTGTTTTTATGCCTGTTAAGGTCTCTTATTGTCTTCCTTTTGGTTTTGATATTTTTTCCTTTACTAGAGTTGTTTCTTTATATATTTTTATACATATTATATGTTGTGGTAGTCAGAAATTTATTTTAGAATATGAAATAACTCTTCTGTTTAATATCTTTTACCTTGAATTTGAAGTTATTATCTTGTTAATGTATTACTAGCTCTTCCTTTACATTTGCTTTTCTCTTTGTATGCCTTTACCCATTATTTCATTTCACAGTTTTATCTTTTAGATTTTGATCTTGTCTTTGTCTTTTAATAGGACGATTTAAGCCCTATACAGTTATTGTGCTAATTGATTATTTGGTTATACGTGTGTTATTTTGTTTTAGGCTTTCTCTTTCTAAAGTTTCTTTCATTTCCTATATTTTGGTTCATGAACCATATTTTCTTAGATTTTCACATGGTTAGTGTTTTGAAAAACATAAATTGTATTCCTTTTTTCCACAAGAGTTTTGAACTTGTGATTCTAAGTGTTGGAATTAAGCATGAAAAGCTTCATTTGGGATCTATTTTTAATATAAAAATCATTTTTAATTTTAATTAAATTTTAATTGATTTATTTTAATATAAAATTCATTTTTATTTTCCCTCTTTTCTTATATTGTTAATATATTCAAGTGGTTTAGATCAAGAATATTATTATTACTATGAGATTACTTTTTATGTTATGTCTTTTTTCAACAGTAATTACTAAAATTTACATTTAGTTGAAGACAATTATTAAACTTACATTGCTTTTAATTAGTTTCCATGCTTTTATATTTTCAAATAAATATACTTGTTTCATATTTTCTGAGTCCTTCCTTATTTATTTCAGAAAAAAAATAAATGGCTTAATTAAAATATTCTATGTCACATTCTTTCCCCTAAATATTCTATACATGCCATTTCACTGTCATGTAGCTTTCACTGTTGTAGCAGAGAAATCTAATATTTTTCTTTCTTCTTCAGCCTTACTTTCTGCCTGAGTGCATATACTTTTTTAAAAAATTATTTTGTCTATACATTTTTTCATGATATACATGTTTGTTTGAGTTTGTTTTCACTGATTTTGTTTGATTCTTGGTGAGTCTTTTCATTTGCACATCTAGGTCTTTTCTCAACTTTGTAAAGATTTCTCTCTGGTGTATTATTTTTGATGTTACATTTTTTTTGTCAGTTCCCCTTTACAAACATCACTTGACCTTATACTAACTTTATGTTTTGTTTTTAAATTGATCATCAACTCTGTTATAATTTTCAGCTTCATATTTTTCTAAGTTCTGGGAACCTTCTATTTTTCTAAGTTTCTATTTTTAAGTTTCTGTTTTTCTAAGTTCATATTATTTTCTAAGTTCTCATGTTTGTTTTCACATGAATTGGGTAATTTTTCTTGGTATAAATCTGCATTTATTTTTTTATATGGATTTTAATTTAGTTATTATGCTTTTGTTTTTCTTACAACTGTTATGTCTTATTTATCTTCCCTTTTATTTCCTGTTGACTTTTTGATTCATGTTAGCTTATGTTTTTCTTTCATTGAAAACAGTTTATTTTTATACTCTAGATTATGATTACAAAGAGTTTCTTGAACTTTTCCATTTCGAATTGTAAGCCACTTTGAAAAATTTTCATGTTGTTGTTGGAATCTAATGAGTGTCACCCAGCAAGTCTCACCACTTTTGTGAAGCCTACCCTGACTCTCGGCCTCATAATATTTTCTTCTAAAATCATATAGGGCTTACAGTTTATTCTGCTCAGTTTAGCATTTAATTACATGTTCTTGATTTGCTTCAGAATAGGAAATACTCTTTCCACTTTTTTGCACAGACAGAATTGTGTAGTTTAAAAGAAGAACATCATGACTCTATAAAAGACATAAAGAGTAAAATATTATGTACTCATAAAATACTTACATTTTAAGCAGATATGCCCAATGTCTTTTTCAATGTTTTTACATATTCAGGATCATAGGAATAAAAATTTTCATAATCATAAGACATTTACTTACTTAATATAAGCCAGGTACTGTGCTAAATGCAACACAGGATTTATTTCTTTTAACCATTACAACAATCCTGTTTTGCAGATGATGAAACTGAGACAAAGATTAAAATCAGTGTTCTAGGGCATTATATTTAAAGTGTATGTTGGATTTCATTAAACCACATATCTGTAATTTTTCTGATCGCTTTTTTTTCCCTTTGCTTTTGCTCTGACACTGTTTTTAGTTCATGGCAGTAGAACATGTAAGTTATGGTGCTTGCTTCTGTTGTTATTGTTTTGGAATGGGCATGCACTGATTAATAATTGTACCCTTTATCATTTATGGTAAATTTGGGTTCAAAAGACATATATATGTATGCTTTTTTTTAAATAAAGCAAAAGTATTTACCAGAATGATGATTGGAATCAAGACTGAGACATGTAAAATTATTAACCATGGAGAAATTATTTAAGTGGTTATGATAGATTTTCTGGTTTGATAAAAATTAATAAATTAAAAAAGATTTGGGTAGGGATTTAGTTGTGATACCAAAGATAGTTTCAGACTTATCCTCCAGTCATAAACAAGCATGAAATGTGGAGGAAATATAAAATCACAATATAGCTAATGAACAAAGGGATCAATGTTTGGGATGCCAGTAAGAATAAGATTTAGAAAAGCAGGATACCAAAGAAGAGAGAAACACAGAGAACCCCCCCCCCCAAAAAAAAAAATCCTCATTAAATTCCCCTTTAGTCCTTGGCTGATTTATAAGCTGTGCATGCATAGGGCACAATCTCTGGGCTTAGAAGACAACAACTGCTGGAATACTGAGAACTGAGCAAATATTCTAGAAATTTTATAACAGAGACATCCAGGATCGGGCTCATAGAGAGACCTGGGCAACACCATGGGCTTTTAGTTTAAACATCAGTAAGGTCATACGCAGGGATTAAGGATAAGGTCCTAAGAGTAAGGGCAAAACTAACATGTGCCCACTGTAATAAAGTTTTAAAATTAAGTCTGTCAAAATCAAGATGACCCAGCAGTATTTTAACTGCCTGCTAGAAGAAAACTCAAAACTATTGAGGCTGATAATCTAGAGCCTTTATAGCATCTTATCCACAATGTATGGCATACAAAACAAAATTTTCTAACATGCTAAAAGCAGAAAAAAAATACCTATAATCAAAAGTTCACATAGTCAACAGAAGCAGATTATGAGATGATCCAGCTATTGATGTTAGCAAAGACAGAAAACAGAGGAAAGAAGGGACAAAAATCACAAAAATTGAATTATTTGAACAGTTTAAGAATAAAATGTGTATTCTAGAATAGCAAAGTATAAAATCTGTAATTAAGAGTTCATTATATGAATTTTTAAAAACGCATTAAATGGGTTTAACAGCAGACTCGGAATAGCAGAATTCAAAACTGGTAAATCCAAAGACAAGTCTATAGAAAAGTCAAACTAAAATACACACAGAGAAAAAGAATATAAATTTTACTTTTAATTTTAAGAATAGAATGGAGGGTGAGAGATATGTGGAGCACAGTTGAAAGGTCTATGTTGCATGTACTTGGAGTCCCAAAAGGAGAGGAGAGAAAGAGAATGGTACAATACCCCTTAAAAGGGATGGCCAGTTAGCTCAGTTGGCTAAAGTGTGGTGCTTATAACAATAAGGTCAAGGATTGAGATCCCTGTACCAGTCAGCCACCAAAAGAAAAAGCAATACTTAAATAACATTTGAGAATTTTTCATATCTGAGGAAATGCATCAATCCACAGATTCTAGAAGCTTACCAAGCTCATGTAAGGTAAATTTGAAGAAAAGTATGCTTAGGCAGTTAATGTTCGGATTATAGATATTAAATATAAAGTGAAAATCTTAAAAGCCGCCAGAGAACAAAAATGCATTCATGAGAAAAACAATAATAATATCTGACTTCTTACAGATGTGCCAGAGGCCAAGGACTCTGGCCTTTTAAAAGAATTAAACTTTCAAAATCACAAAAGAAGGAGCTATGGACAGCCCCCACCAGCTGGCAGCAGGCAAGAGCACACATGGGGTCCTAGGCAGGAGCTATGGGAAGCCCCCACCAACTGGCAGCAGGCAGGAGCATACACAAGGTCTTAGGAAGGAACCATGGGCAGCATCCCCCACCTGGCAGCAGGCAGAAGCATGCAAATAAAACCACTTCCATGTGGGTGGCCCCCCACAGTCACTGCCACAGCTACAGCTACCACAAAAGCAGCTCACCGCCACAGTAATATCCACAGCCACTGTGCAGGCAACCTGCCAGACACTGACTGCATTGACAAAAGGAGAGTCACCAAAGGATACAGGAAAAAGAAGAGGAAGTATCTCACCTCAAAGCCCACTCCAGAGTAACAGAAGAAACAACTGCTGTACCAGATGAGCAGACATCAATGCAGAGACACTAGAAATACAAAAATCCAAGGAAATATGATACCACCAAAAAAGTACAGTCATTCTCAAATACCAGACCCTATAGAGTAGGAAACCTTTGAAAGGAATTCCAAGCAATAATCTTAAAGAAACAAAATGAGATATGTAAAGACTCAGTTAAACAACATAATGAAATAAGAAAAAAAAAATTATCCAGTATATGAAGGAGGAAATTTAACAAGAGACTAATAATACCTTTAAAAAGAATGTAACAGAACTCATGGAACTGAAAGAGTCATTCAGTGAAATAAAAAGCATGACAGAGAGCTTAAGTAGCAGGCTAGAACAAGCAGAAGAAAGAATTTTTGATCTCAAAGATAGTATTTTTGAAATAACCCAGGCAGACAAAAAAAAAGGAAAAAAGAATTTTCAAAAATGAAGATAATCTAAGAAAGCTAGAAGACAACCTTAAGCACACAAACATTTGAATCATAGGGGTTCCAGAAGAGGAGGAAGAACGAAAAGGCATTGGAAACTTATTCAATGAAATAACCAAAGAAAACTTTCCAGGTATGGGCAGAGACAGACCTTCAACTCAAGGAAGCTCAAAAATCCCCAACCCAAACAGATTCAGCCCTAAAAGATCCTCTCCAAGATACATTATAGTAAACCTGGTGAAGCTCAAAGACAGAATCCTAAAATCAGCAAGATAAAACTGCCAAATCACCTATAAGGGAGTCCCTAGCAGACTAACAGCAGACTTCTCAACAGAAACTCTGCATGCCAGAAGAAAATGTTATGATGTATTCAAAATACTAAAAGAAGAAAACTGTCTGCCAAGAATACAATTCCCAGCAATGCTATCCTTCAGAAATGAGGGAGAAGTAGTATATTTTCCCAACAAATAAAAACTGCAGGAGTTCCCCACCATACAAAAATCCCTGGAAGAAATCTGTAAGGGAGTCCTTTATCTAGAATCTAAAAAATGATAATCAGTACCAGGAATACACAAGAAAGACCAAAACCCACTGCTGGAACAAAAATGCAAATAAGAGAGAGAAAGAAACTAAATCGTTCCTCCTCAAATATCCAACAAACAGCAAAGACAAACAATAAAAGGGGAAGAAAGTAACAAAAGCTATTTAGAACACCCTAATGAAAATCAATAAAATGCTACCTTTCAATAACAACCATATATGTTAATAGATTAAACTCCCCACTCAAAATACACAGACTAACTGATTGGATTTAAAAGCTAGACCCAACTATAAATTGTCTTCAGGAGACTCACCTCACCTGTAAAGTTATACACAGACTAATAGTGTTGTCATGGAAAAAGATATGCTATGCAAATGGAAACCAAAAACAAGCAGGAGTAGCTATTCTTATAATGGGTGAAATAGACTTAAACCAAAAACCATAAAAAGAGACAATGAAGGCCACTATATAGTGATACAGGTATCTATTCAATGAGGAGGCATAACAATTACAAATATATATGCACCCAACACTGGAGCACCCAGATATATAAAGCAAATACTGTTAGGCCTAAAGAAAATGATAGACACCAATATGATAATAATAGGGGACCTGAACACCCTTTGTCAGCACTGGACAGATCATCTAAGCATCAAATCAACAGAGAAACACAAGTACACTTTATACCAACTGGACCTGGCAGATATGTAGAAAACATTTCATCTAACAACTACAGAATACACATTCTTCTCATCAGCACATGGAACATTCTCCAGGATAGACCATATGTTAAGTCACAAATCAAGTCTTAACAAATTTAAAAACACTGAAGTCATTTCAAGTATCTTTTCAGACCACAACAGATTGAAACTAGGAGTCAATAACAAGCAAAACTCAGGAAACTATACAAATATGTGGAAATCAAACAGCATGCTGCCAAATGACCTATAGGTCCATGAAGAAATTAAACAGGAAATCAAAAAATGTTGTCATTTGTGCAACATCATAGAAGTGTATTTACACAAATCTAGCTGATGTAGCCTAATACATACCTAGGTTATATGGTATAGCCTATTGCAGTGCCAATCATAATCCTAAAAGATACAATCCCAAATGTGGACACCCTGAAAGATCAAAGTCCTGAAATTATAATTCTGGGGAAAATAATGAAAGAATTCATTAACAGACATTTTTCATTTTTTAATGATTTTTTGAGAAATATATAAAAATACAACAGAACACTTCATAGGCCACTTTCACAATATAATAGGCAATAATAGCACACATATTTGCAAGCATAAACACTCAAGTATATTGGTGACAGTCACATGGGTATAATTCTGAGCAGACAAACCATATTTATGATAAAAATATATAAATGTATATTACTATGGTTGGTAATGGTGTACACTCAGCTTTATAAGTGTAGTCAACTGAAATACTGTGATGAGACAATTTAATTCTTTTGACAAGATTGATCAAAAACCATGATGAGTGACTATCACATAGCAGTCACCCAAAGAGCCTAGATCTTTAGAAATTTTATCTTTCACAAATGCAGATGTACAAAAAGACACCTCTTCATTTATTAAGCAAGTTTAAACATTTTTACGTACACACACAATGCTTACACTCAAGGTCGACACAGTGATAATGCACTTTTGTGTATTCAAATTTCAAAAAAATGCATAAAATAAATTAGAACTCTCTAAAAGTCTTTACACAATTTGTACATCCAGTATTGGAAATGATGCAAGTACAAGATACATAATATAGTATTATATTATGTAATATACATATATTGATTAGTATTATATTATGTAATATACATACAAATACATAATATAGTAAATTGTAAAAAGTAATGCTGACAATTTAAAATAGTGAAAAAAAGCTAAGAAAAAAACAAAATTAAACTGAACTAAAAAAAAATTCTGACATAAGAAAAAGTGTATTACTGGGATAGATTATGGGCAATTGCAATGAAATAATCCATTAAGAACTTGCCAACATTAACTTATTTTGAACTCTTGCATTTTTTTCTTTTAGCACACAGCTTTCTTCAGAGGATATGTTCTCATTATTTTTCTATGTGGTGCTGCTCTTTTTGAAATTCTGCTTTCAGGATTTTAACATTTGGGATTTTAATCTTTCAGGATTTTAGATTTCAGGGATTTTAATTTTTGGCATTTCAACATTTGGGATTACGGTGTTAAGGATAGTGCCATTTGGAATTATGACCCAAACCCAGCCTATAGCTCTTAGGCTACAAACCTTTACAGCATGTTACTGTACTGAATAATGTTAGAAAATTGTAAGTAACACAATGGTAAGTATCTCTGTATATAAACATATCTAAATATAATAAAGCTACAGTAAAACTATGGTAAAAGATAAAAAATGGTACACCTTTATTGGGCACTTAACATGAATGGAGCTTGCAAGACTATAAGTTGCTCTGAGTAAATCAATGAATGAGTAGTGAGTGAATATGAAGGCGTAAGACATTACTGTACAGTACTGTAGACTTTAAAATCACTGTACACTTAGACCACACTAGATTTATTTTTAAAATATGGTAATTGTATTGTAACATTAGGACAGCTACAATATTGCTAAGTGATAGGAATTTTCTAGCTGCATTATAATCTTATGGGGCTAGGGCCGGCCCGGTGGCGCACTGCTATAGTGCGCCGCTTGGGAAGCGCGGTGGCGCTCCCGCCGAGGGTTCGGATCCCACATACAGACCGGCCGCTCACTGGCTGAGCGAGGGATGGGAGCAACACCGAGGGTTGCGATCCCGTGACCGGTCCCGGTCCGATACGGGCGCGACACTGAGGGTTGCGATCTGTTGCCGGTCATGAAAAAAGACAAAAAGGAAAAAAAAAATCTTATGGGGTCACTGTTGTACATGTTGTCCATCACTAACCAAAAACATTTTGCAGCACATACTGTATTTCAAAAAAAATGCTGACATGCCCACTGTTGGCCGTGATGTGATAACTGGTACCAGTCATGATCTAGACCATAAACATTTGGAATAGTGGACAAAATAAAACAACTTGTTTTCAGATTTTGAACATCAGGCAGTACAGGTCAGTGACCTCTGAAAGAAGGCAAACAAATGAAGTGTAACCCCAGCATCTTGTACATGTACTTTGCAAACTGTGATACTGGTGGTGAAGGTGTGAAGTGAAGCAGAGCATGGCAGTAGGGTTGAGTTAAGAAGACAACAATTGAAGTTTGTGGAATAAGTGACTGAAATTTCCAAGGAAACATTTGGAGACAAGTATTGGTGAATGTTTTCAGAGGAATAGCAGCAGAAATCTGCATTGAGATTCTCTTGAGGCTTTGGCTGAATACTAAGTTATTCATGTGTATGGGGAAAAATCCATGAGGCCAGGCAAGAAGACAACTGTCATAACACAGAAGCTGAGCACAATTGCCAGAACTCAAACAAGAAAGGTGTGGGGGCTGCTCACATTGCAAACCATAGGAAGAGAAAGACTCCACTGAATTCCTCAAGCTTGTAGCAGAGATATCAAAAGAGTGACTAGTCATGGGTAGCATTAGTATTGGGCCTAAAACAGCTCTAGATAAAAGATTATTGTGATCTCTGCATGAGAGTACATACAACAAGCCTCAAAATTTCAAACTGATTTAAAAGAAAGCCCACCCAACACTTAAGAAATTCAAGAAAACAGAGACACTCAACAGCCTAACATTCGATGTCCAGTGTTCAATAAAAATTTGTCAGATATACCAAGATGCAGGAAACTGTTTCCCATAACAAGGAAAAATATCAGTCCAAAGAAACATCCAAATATGACAAGAGACACAATTAGCAGGCAAATGCTTTACAACTGATAACATGCATACAAACACACACACACACACACACGCTCAGTATGTTTAATATTTAAAGGTAAATATAAACATAGGAGAGGAATAGAAGTTATAAAAAAGGAATCAAATGACAGGAAATATAATATCTGTAATGAAAATTGCAATGAATTGGAGTAGGACCAGAAATTAGCAACTGTAGTAGATAAAGTTGAATGGATTAGGACCAGAAATTAGCAACTATAGAAGATAAAGTTGTGGAACTTCAAAGACATCTCAGTGCAAACTATCCAAACTGAACTACAGGAAAAGAAATGATGGAGGAAAAAATTTACAGAGCTCCGTTACCTATGGAACAATATCACCCACTCTCAAATATGTCTACGTGGTTTCCCAGAAGAAGAAGAGAAGGAAGAATAGGGAAAGTATTTGAAGAAATAATGACTGAAAAATTTTAAAGGTGACTAAAACTGTAAACTCATATTTCAAAGAACCTTAATGAACACTAAACAGGACACACATACCCCTTCTCCTCCACCCCACATATACCCCAATGCACATCATAATTAGGCTGCTGAAAAATAATGATAAAGAGAAAATCTTAGAAGAAACTAGTGAAAAAAGTTCATGGTACATACAGAGAAACAGTAATGAAATGACTGCATACTTCTTTTTTATCAAAAATGATAAAGACAAAGGAAAATAAAACAACACATTTAAAGTGCTGTAAGAATAAAAAACACTGTCACCAAGGAATCTTATAACCAGCAAACAATGAGAGTGAAATACTTTTGTAGGTGATCAAAAGCCAAGAGATTTTATTCTCAGAAGACCTGAAATTCAAGAAATGTTAGTTTTTCAGGCAGAAATAATATAAGATGGAAGCTTGGATCTACATAAAGGAATGAAGAACACCAGAATGAAAAATATGTGGGAAAGATAAAATATTTTTCTCTTTTTTTGTGTATATTTAATACATAATGTACATTTAAAAGCAAAAATGACAGTGTTCATGTTTATAACATATATAGAAGTAAAACATGAAAATAATTGCATGAAAAGAGGCAAATGAAAGGATATTATGTTCTTTTATACGAAATTGCCTAATATTATTTGATGGTAAACTGTGATAAATTAAAGATGTGTATTCTGTACCCTAGAGCAACCACTAAATATGTGAAACAGAGATATGGCTAAAAATTCAAAAGTAGACATAAAATAGAAATATAAAAATTATTCAGTTAATTAAGTCACAGACTGGAAAATAGGAAAAAAGAAACAGCAGATTAGACTAAAAGACAACTGAGATCAAGGTAATAGATTTAAATCCCACCATATTGTTAATTATATTAAATATAATTTTATGTTGGAAACAATAATGGCAGAGATTTATTATCCTGAATAAAATGGAATGGCCAACCGAATTCTGTCTACAAGAAAATCACTTTAAATAATAAAGACATAGATAGATTAAAAGTATTAGCAAGAAACAAGATATACCATGCAAACATTAATCATAAAAAAATTGAGTCTTTATATTATTATCAGGTAAAGTAGAGCTCAGAAGGATTATTCTCGATTTAAAGATTAACATTTAGAGCTGTGGTCAGCCCCTGACAACAGCTTGCAGAAGTGTGAGGACCTCAGTAGCTATGGGCATCCCACAACCACAGCTGGCAGGAGCACACAGGAACTTCAGGAGCTGAGAGCAACCCCTGCCAACAGCCACCAAGGGTACAGGAGGACTTCAGTTACTGAGAGCTGCCCTCACCAACAGCCAGCAGAAGAGCAGGGTGCCATCAAGCAGGCAGCCCACCACTGCTGCAGACACTGCCAACACACAGATGGTCTGCCACAGCCACCTCCACCAAAAGGGTAGCCTGCCATCATTGCCACCACAAGGGTAGCCCACTGGCCACAAGGGTAGCCAACTGCCTTTGTGCATCACCATTGTGCAGGCAGCCAGCCAACCACTCCACTGTGTTGACACAAGGAGGATCAACACTGGAGCCCATGAAATAGGTAAACAAGCACAGACCAACAACTCAGGAGCCCAACACTATTATGCTGCCCTCGGTGGTAAGGCACCTATGGTGGGAAGATCCATGCACAGTCCATGTGACTGCCTTGACTGGGAAGAGGCACACACAGAACCCTCAGATATTGCAGAAACCCAGGATACCCAAATAGAATAAGGAAGAATATTCTCAATCACCACCAACTCATCCCATAACCAGGGGAAAGAAGGACCCAGGAGGAGCCTCTGCTTGTAGGAAACAGGAAAAAGAAACCCTACCCAGGGTCACCCATTAAAACTGAGGAGCTCCAGTAAAATCCAGTGTACCCATCGTGATCATGGGATACTTGCTGGGGTGCCAACAAGCCCAACCAGGGTCACCCACCCCAGACAAAGAGTGACAGGGCACTCAGGTGCTTCTCCCAAGAACTCAAGAGCTAGCCCACATTCTCGATGACCTAATGCAGTGTCACTAACCTCAGCAAGGAATCTCTAAGTGCTCCAGTGCCTAGACCATGAAGGCATTCACACACACCTTCAACACTGAATATGGCCAAAATACTTACACAGAGACTACACTACTTCTAGTAGTGTAGCAATACTAAAACCAATACTAAAACACCCTACTCAACAGTCAGTATTAAGCACATCCACAGAAGGGAGTCTCTCTCCTCAAAGCCCATTCTAGAGTAATGGAGAAAGCAACTACCCTGCTGGATGACTAGACATCAGTGTAGAGATAAAATAGACTTTAAACCAAACAGCATAAAAAGAGACAAAGAAGTCCTTTATATAAAGACAGAGGGACCTATCCAGCAAGAAGACATAATGATAATAAATGTATATGCATCCAATGCTGGAGCACTGAGATATATGAAGCAAACACTGTTAGACCTAAAGGAAGAGGCCTACCCTGATAAAATAGGAGTAGGGGACCTGATCACCAGTCTCTCAGCATTGGACAGGTCATCTTGGCAACAAATCAAAAGAGAAACACAGGATTTAAACTACACCTTAGACCAACTGGACCCTACAGAACATTTCATCCAACAACTACATTATATACGTGTTTCTTATCAGCACATGGAACATTCTCCAGGATAGACCACATGTTAGGTCACAAATTGAGTCTCAACAATTTTAAAAACATTGAGATCATTTAAAGTATCTTTTCAGATCATAACAATTTAAAACTAGAAATCGATAACAAGCAAATCTATGAAAGATTTACTAATACATGGAAATTAAATAACATGCTCCTGAACGACCTTTGGGTCTAAGAAGAAATTAAGCAGGAAATAAAAAGTTTCTTGAAATTAATGAAAATAACGAGACTTCATATCAAAACCTGTGGGATGCAGCAAAAGCTTTACCAAGAGGGAAGTTTATTGCAATTTAAATAATTACATCAAAAGAATAGAAAGATTTTAAATGAACAACCTACTGCTATACCTCAAAGAACTAGAGAAACAAGAACAGGTCAATCCCAAAACTAGTAGATGGAAGAAAATGATTAAGATCAGAGCAGAACTAAATGAAACAGAGACCCAAAAACAATACAAAAGATCACGGAAACAAAAACTGTTTTTTTGAGAAAATAAACAAAATAGACAAACCATTAGTCATACTGAATAAAAAAAGAAGAGAGAAGACCCAAATGACAAAAATGAGAAATGAAAAAGAAGACATTACAACTGATGCAACAGAAATACATAGAACCATTAGAGTACTATGAACAACTATATGCCAACAATTTTGACAACCTGGGGAAATGAATAAGTTTCTGGACATATAAAAACTACCAAGACTGACCCGAGAAGAAATAGAAAAACTGAACAGACCCACAGTGACCGATGAGATTGAAGCAGTAATCAGAAGTCTTCCAACAAAGAAAAGCCTAGATGGCTTCACCACTGTATTCTGCCAACCTTTAAAGAGGAATTAATACCAATTATTTTCTAACTATTTCAAAAAATTGCCACAGAGGCCATTCTCCCAAACTCATTCTATGCGGCTGGCATAATCCTGACACCAAAAACAGACAAAAATACAAGAAAAAAAAAAAGATAACTACAGGCAAATATCCTTGATGAACATAGACAAAAATCCTCAATAAAATATTAGCAAACAGAATACAGCAACACTTTGAAAAAATTATGCACTATGATCAAGTTGGATTCATCCCAGGGATGCAAGGATGGCTCAGCATATGCAACACAATAAATGTGATACACCACTTCAACAAAATCAAGGACAAAACCACATGTTTATCCAAATAGATGCAGAAAAAGCATTTGACAAAATTCAACATCCCTTCATGATACTCTCAGCAAATCAATTGTAGAAAGAAAGTATCTCAACACAATAAAAGCTGTATATGACAAACCCACCACCAATACCATCCTGAATGGGAGAATGGGAACAAAGCAAGAATGCCTACTCTCACCACTCCTATTTAACATAGTATTTTAAGTACTAGCCAGAGAAATCAAGCAAGAGAAAAAATAAAAGGCATCCAGATGAGAAAAGAAGTCAATTTGTCTCTGCTGATGACATGATCCTATATACAGAAAAATGTAAAGGCTCTACAAAAAACTTTTAGAATTGATAAAAAATTTCAGGAAAATTGTAGGATGCAAAACTCAGTAGTGTTTTTATACTTCATCCACAGACTAGCAGAAAAAGAAATCAAGAAACTAGCCCATTTACAATAGTCTCCAAAAAAATAAAATACCTAGGAATAAAGTTAACAAAGGAAATGAAAGATTTGTATGATGAGAACTACAAAGCACAGTTGAAAGAAATTAAAGAGGACACAAGAAGACAGAAAGATATTCTATGCTCTTGGATAGGAAGAATTAATGTGAAAATCTCCATACTACCCAAAGTGATCTACAGGGTCAATGTGATCCCCATCAAAATACCAGGGACATTCTTCATAGAAATAGTAAAAACAATCCTAACATTCATATGGAACAACAAAAGACCCCAAATAGCCAAAGCAATCCTGAGAAAAAATAAATAAATAAATAAAGCCTGAGGCATTACACTACCTGCCTTGCGTGCCTTGAAATTTTATCACAAAGCTATAGTAAGCAAAACAGCATGGCATTGGCATAAAAACAGTCAGACCAATGGAAGAGAATGGAGAACCCATAAGTCAACGTACATGCTTAATTGCCAACTGATCTTTGATAAAAGCACCAAGAACATACACTGGGGAAAAGACTGCCTCTTCAATAAATAGTATTGGGAAAATCATACATCCGTATCTAGAAGAATGAAACTAGACCCACACCTCTCGCTGTGTACCAAAATCAACTCAAAATGGATTAAAGACTTAAATATAATATCTGAAATTATAAAACTCCTAAAATATATTGGAAACACTTCAGGAAATAGGACTGGGCAAAGACTCTAAATAAAATCCCAAAATTACAGGCAACAATGGAAAAAAATAAACAAACAAATGGGATTATATCATGCTAAAAAGAACCTGCACAGCAAAAGAAACAACTAACAGAGCAAAATGAAAACCTACAGAATGGGAAAAAATATTTTCAGACTATGTATTTGACAAGGGATTAATAGCCAGAATATACAAGGAACTCAACTTTTCAGTTAAAAAAAAACCAAATAACATACAAATGGTCAACAGACACATGAAAAAATGCTCAAAATCACTAATCATCAGGGAAATGCAAATCAAAACCACACCGAGATATTATTTCACCCCAGTAAGACTGGCTGGTATCAAAGAGACAAATGCTGGCAAGGGTCTGGAGAAAGGGAGCCCTCCTATACTGTTGGTGGGACTGTAAATTAGTACAGCCACTATGTGTTGCTTTGCCTTTTATGGATTTGTTACCCCTTTTTCCTGGGTGATGGAGCCACCAAAGATTACTTAAAGATCTTTTTTTTTTTTTTTTTTTTTTTTTTTTGAGCAGTGAGAATCCCCGAGAAGGGGTTAATCTCCTTGACCCTTAAGATAGAGGCATTCCTTCCATTTGGGAAATTAACCACAAATTGGGGTTTTCTTCCCTCATTTATTTTTTAGACCAGGAAGTTATAGGAAGAGAAAATAGGTGGGGTTTTTGCTAAGTATTGTTTAACAAGTTTAACAGTAGAAGCTTGAAACATTTAGTAAACAAAGCAAGGTGACATTTTATAATGCAATTTTTAAGAAGTTAAGTTCATTCACCAACAAAAGCTTGATTTTAGCAAGCATTTTTTTACAGCAATTTTCCAGTATTTTTACATATTAATCAGTAACCTTTTTGTCCTTTGAGCCAGCAACCTTGCTGTGTTACAATTCTCTCTCTTACAACAGAGACTAGCCTGGGGAAAGTTTCCTGTTATCCGCAAGGTTAACATTTTATTTGTACCTTTTTTTTTTTTTTTTTTTTTTTTTTTTTTTTTTTTTTTTTTTTCCGTGTCCGGCAACGGATCGCAACCCTCAGTGTTGCCCCCGTACCGGACCAGGGACCGGCAACGGGATTGCAAACCTCGGTGTTGCTCCCGCACCTCGCTCAGCCAGTGAGCGGGAGCTGGTCTGTACGTGGGATCCGAACCCTCGGGCGGGAGCGCTGCCGCGCTTCCCAAGCGGCGCACTATCCAGTGCGCCACCGGGCCGGCCCTATTTGTACCTTTAAGAAGCTAGGCCAAACTGGAAACTGCAAGGCTTCGGAAAACCAGGCCCTGTGAAATACATTTGCTTTAGGTATACTCCACATCTCCCCCGTTTTATTTATTTAAAAGAAAATGCAAAAGCTATAGATTAGGTTTTTACAGTTAAGACAAAAGCATTTAAAGCAGAGTGAGTATTATTTAGCATAGTAAGTTTTTAAAATTTACTTTAGGAGAGGACTGATGATATTATTGTTTTTTAGGGCGGTTGCACTGGCATTATCCCAGGTGCTGTGAATTAGGTGTAATTACCAATTGTTGAAACTCTGGAATGGGATTTTGCTCCATGTAATAGTTGATTTTGAGTTTAGAGAGTTTGTTAATGTTTACCTGTTTAGGACATTACTGCTTTTATAGCATTTAGTTTCTTGTAAAATTTTGGATTGATTACAAGTTTTTGTTTAGGAACAGGATGTTTTATTTAGTTACAAACACTGTCTTTAAGGCCAGGTAAATTTAGATAACTGTTTTTGTAGAGAAGATGTTATTTCCCCCTTAATGATTTAGGCACTTTTATAAAAGCATTGATGATTAATATTTTGATCGAAAAAGTTTTATTTTTTTCTGTATAAATTTTATGGCACTGGGAAGGCTCATCCCCAGGTGGTGTTTTGTTCCACGTTGGGGGGGTGGGCGGTGAAGATGAACAGCAGGGTGAAGCAGCAGTTAGACCAAATTAAGGCAACATGAAAGAAGGGTTAGAACTTAGAAGTGAAACATGCTATTTTATATCTAAAGTTTTAAATTATATCCTATTATAAAGAAAGAGAGTTAATTTTTATTGAATTTATAAGAATTGCCACATTGTTATAATAATTATGAAGATACTTAAACTTATTAAATTGGGGGACATTAAATAGGGAGAAAACAAATGCTTTAATTTTTGTTTTTAAATGATATTTTATCAAATTGTTGTTAGTTATACATTGCTTAAGAAAGAGTTTTTTTAAATTTGGAAAATAAAACATTAAGAGAACCAGCAGTGTTTTAAAATAAGGAAATTGTAAAAACCCATAATTTTTTAAAATTAGTTTATTAATTAACTTCTGTTGTTTTGACCTTTGTGAACAATTTTACAAACACATTAGGTTTTTTTATTAGAATTTTGGAACTTTAGTTTAAAGCTATGAGCTTAAAGTTTGTTAGGAAACTTTACCTTTTAGAGTTTTTTTATGAAATATTTGAAAACATAACATTTTAAAATTAAAATTGAGCCAAGATTATGACCGGTAGCATTTATATTAAGACCCCGGTTTTTAAGAACCTTACAAGATTTTGGAACACATATCCATAACACCTTTAGTACTGATAATGTTTTCCCATATAGTTTAGTTTATTAAATAAATTAGTTTTGATACATTTTTTTATATATCCTTTGAGAAGTTCCAGGGCCCTTGAAACTCCTTAAAGTTAGTTCAAACCAAAAGCTTGAGCTTCTAGAATTTAGTTGTGGAAAGCTTTGTTAAATAACAAAAGGCTTAAAACACTTATTTGAAAACAGTATGGAGGTTTCTCAAACAACTACAGGTAGAACTGCCATGTAATCCAGCAATCCCACTGCTGGGTTTGTACCCACAGGAATGGAAATCACCATGTTGAAGTTATACTGCACAGTTTGTCGCAACTCTGTTTACAATAGTCAAGATTACCAATCTAAATGTCCAAAGATGATGACTGGATAAGGAAAATGTGATAGATATACACAATGGATTACTGCTCTGCCATAAAAAAGAATGAAATGCTGCCAATTGTAGCAGCATGGATAAACTTAGAGAAAATTATGTTAAATGTAATAAGCTAGACACAAAAAGAGAAGTACTGCACATCCTCATTCATAAGTGTGAACTAAAATACAAACAAATGAATAAAAAAAGAAATGTACAACAATCACAATAATTCATTGAACGTTCAAAAGGAGAGAACACAATTGAGGCCACCTGAGGTGGGAAGGGGGGAGCCGAAGTGGGGTGGGAGGGGTTAGCAAGAAATTGGTAAAAGGCCACAAAAATGATTACATTATGTAATGTTGAATATACTGATTATCCTGATTTGAGCATCACATAGTGCACACAGGTTATGCTATTCAACTCTCTACCCCACAGATATGTACAATGTTTTTTTAAAAAAAATTGAGGGCTGAGACCGTGGCGCACTCGGGAGAGTGCAGTGCACTCCCACCGCTGGTTCGGATCCTATATAGGGATGACCAGTGCACTCACTGGCTGAGCGTGGTGCAGCCGGTCTCAAAAAGGACAAAAAATTTTTAAAATTTTTTTTAAAAAATTGACATTTTATTATGATGATAGGGCCAATTCATCCAGAAAACATTGCAATCTTAAATATGTCTGTGTTCTATAATAAATCTTCAAAATGTATGAAAAACGAAACGTGACTGAAATGAAAGGATAAATAGACAAATTCACAATTATAGTTAGTGATTTTAACACTTCTTTCAGTAACTGAACTTCTTTCAGTTAAAACAAGTGTACAAAATATACTATTTATAGAACAGTACCAAATGACTTGACTTACCTGACATTATAGTACCCTATACCACCAACCAGCAGAATACTCATTTTTTTCCAGTGACATGGAACATTCACTAAGCTAGACCATATTCTCGGCCTTAAAGTATGTGTTAATAAATTTAAAAGGAGTAAAATTGTGTAGAGTATGTTTGCCCAATCTACAATAGAATTAAATAAGATATCAATATCAGATACATCCAGAGAAATCCCCAATTCTTTGAAATTAGACAACATGCTTCTTACAAAGGAATGCACAAAGGAAATCGGAAAATATTTTGAACTGACTGAAAATGAAAACACCACGTATCACAATTTGTGGGGTGCCATTAATGCAGTACTTGCAGCAGCGTTTCTCACACTGGTACTAATGACATTTTTTGCCAGATATTCTCTCTTGTAAGGGACTGTCCAGTGTGTTAAAAGATGTTTGGCAGCATCCCTGGCTTCTACCCACTATATTCCAGTAGTATTTGTCTCTTCCACTGACCCCCCCCCACCAATTGTAGACAACTTAAAATTTCTTCAGACATTGCCAACTGTCCCTGGGAAACAAAATTTCTCTCAGATGAGAACTTTTAGCTTAGAGGGAAATTCATCACTTTAAATAATTATATCAAGTAAGAAGTAAGGTCCAAAACCAAATTCTAGGCTTCACCTTAAAAAAAAAATGAGAGCAAATTAATGTCCAAGTAGATAGTAAGATGAAAATAATAAATATAAGAGCAGAAATTAATGAAATAAGAATGAACAAATAGTAAAAGAAATCAAAATCTTTTTTTCTAAAAAATTAATACATTGTTAGAAAAAAGGAGCAAAGATTCAAATTACTAATTTCTGGTATGAAAATGGGAATATCACTATAGACCCTTCAGAAACTAAAAGTATAATAAAGTAAGAATATGAATAGCTTTATGCCAATTAATTTGAAAACTTGATGTCTTGGTTAAATCTTTGAAAGACACAAATTACAAATACTGAAGAAGAAACAGAAAATATTAATAAGCTTACTTATAATGAAGAATATTGATTTCTATTTTATAGCCTTCCCACAAAGAAACTCCACGCGAAGATTACTTCACTAGTGAATTCTACCAAACATTTATGAAGAAATTACACCAATCTTAAACTAAATTCTTCACAAAACAGAGGTGGTGGAGGAAACATTTCTAAATTTATTTTATGAGACTAATATGATCCTAATAGCAAAATCAAAGACAATATAAAAACAAAAAACTATAGACCAATATCCTGCATGAACACAGACTCAAAAAACTTCAACACAATAGTAGCTAATCAAATTCAGCATTATATAAAAAAAAGGATACACTATGGTTAAATCTGGTTATTGCATAAATTATATAATTAAGCATATGAATATATGCACATGCACACACACAGACATGTTTCCATGGGATCATCTCAATAGGTATAGAGAATGCATTTAATAAGATTGAACACCTTTTCATGAAAAGTAAACAAAAACATCTCATTGGTTTAGTCTGGTCTTATGAAATCTGATAAAGGGTATCTTATGAGAGACCTACAGCTAACATTTTACTTAATGGTGAAAGACTGAATATTTCACCCCTAAGATCTGATCTCTCCATTCCAACTTAACATCCTGTTGGGGTTAGCTAGTGCAATAAGGCAAAAAATAAATAAAAAGGATGCTACTTGAAAGGGAATAAACTTCATTCTTTTTTTAAATTGACATTATTGCCTATGTAGAAAATCCTTTGGGATCTTCAAGAAAAGATACTAGTACTAACAGTTTAGCAGGATCATAAGATACCAGGTTACTATGCAAAAAGCAATCCTGTTTCTCTATCCTAATAATGAATAATTAGAAACTGAAATAAAAAATTAATTTAGAATAACATAAAACAGGAAATACTTTGTAATAAACAAAATACGTGCAAAACTTGTACACATAAAAGTACAATATATTACCAAGGGAAATAAAGAGAAGACTTAAATGGAGAGGTATGTTTATGGATCAATAGGCTCAATATTAAGACATCAGTTCTTCTAAAATTAATCTATACCAGCTCTTCTCCACCAGGGTTCTTGGTGAGAATTGAGCCCTAATGCTCTGAAGTATCCATTATAGTTAATGAATTAACATTTCATCTATGCATGTGGAATAGTACAAACTTGGGGAAACTGAGAAAATAGTCACTACATTTATTTTCTGTAAGGCATTCTGAATCATTGAGTCTTGGCTGAGAAATGCTGATATATATTCCCATGAAAATGACAGCTGAATTAATATATGCTAACATGCTGATTTTAAGACATATAAAAATTCAAAGGATCTGAAATACCCAATTAAAAAGTAAAAAGAATATGAATCTTGACACTTATCCCACACCATAAATGGAGATGGATTAATAATAGAGCTAAATTTGAAAGCTAATACAAGAAGTCTTTTAAGAAATGTATGAAAACATCTTCATGACTTTGAGGTAGGCAATGATTTCTTAGGCAAGTCACAAAGACATGACAATAAAACAAATTTTGATGGACTTCATCAAAATTATAAATTTTTAATCATCAAAAGACCATTAAGAAAGTAAAAAGGCACCCAAGCAATGTGCAAAAATATTTGCAATGTATGTATCTGACAATTTAATCATGTAGATATACAATCTATATTCAGAAAATATAAAGAACTTGGACCAATCTCTAAGAAAATGTTCCTCTTCATCCTGACCTATCCTAGACGTGGATAATAAACTTGAACAGGTACTTTACAAAAGAGAATGTCCATTTTGCCAATAGGCAGATCAAAATATGCTCTAACATTACTCATATGGTAAGACAAATTGAATCTAGACTAAGATACCACTATACCCCAGCAAAATGGCTACAGTTAAAAAGATTTATGGTGCCATCTGTTGGAGAAGATATGGAACAATTCTCTACATTGCTGGTGGGGGGTGCGAAATGTCACAACCACTCAGAAAGTCTTTGGCAGTTTCTAATAAAATTCTGTGTTCCAGCAGTTTCAGTATTAGGTATTTGTCCAAAGAAAGTGGATATTTCTTATTATTTTTTTATTTTTATTTTTATTTTTATTTTTGTTATTTTGTGACCGGTAAGGGGATCGGAACCCTTGGCTTGGTGTCGCCCGCACCGCGCCTAGCCAGTGAGCACACTGGCCATCCCCATATAGGATTCGAACCCGCAGCAGGAGCGCCGCTGTGCTCCCAGCACCGCACTCTCCCGAGTGAGCCATGGGTTGGCCCAGAAAGTGGATATTTCTACTTAAAAACATTATTCATAAATTGGAATAACTCAAAAGTGTATCAGTAGAAAAATGAACAAATTTTGATATATTCATATTCCTCAGTAAGAAAAAGGAACAAATTATAGATACATGCAATAACATGAATGAATCTCAAAAACACTATGCTGAGCAAAAGAAGCTAGGTATAGAAGAGGACAGTAATATAGGATTTCTTTTTAAAAAGAAAATAAATTTCATTGTGTATATTTTAGGTATACAACGTGATGTTATGGGATGCATATAGACAGTAANAAGACATCAGTTCTTCTAAAATTAATCTATACCAGCTCTTCTCCACCAGGGTTCTTGGTGAGAATTGAGCCCTAATGCTCTGAAGTATCCATTATAGTTAATGAATTAACATTTCATCTATGCATGTGGAATAGTACAAACTTGGGGAAACTGAGAAAATAGTCACTACATTTATTTTCTGTAAGGCATTCTGAATCATTGAGTCTTGGCTGAGAAATGCTGATATATATTCCCATGAAAATGACAGCTGAATTAATATATGCTAACATGCTGATTGTAAGACATATAAAAATTCAAAGGATCTGAAATACCCAATTAAAAAGTAAAAAGAATATGAATCTTGACACTTATCCCACACCATAAATGGAGATGGATTAATAATAGAGCTAAATTTGAAAGCTAATACAAGAAGTCTTTTAAGAAATGTATGAAAACATCTTCATGACTTTGAGGTAGGCAATGATTTCTTAGGCAAGTCACAAAGACATGACAATAAAACAAATTTTGATGGACTTCATCAAAATTATAAATTTTTAATCATCAAAAGACCATTAAGAAAGTAAAAAGGCACCCAAGCAATGTGCAAAAATATTTGCAATGTATGTATCTGACAATTTAATCATGTAGATATACAATCTATATTCAGAAAATATAAAGAACTTGGACCAATCTCTAAGAAAATGTTCCTCTTCATCCTGACCTATCCTAGACGTGGATAATAAACTTGAACAGGTACTTTACAAAAGAGAATGTCCATTTTGCCAATAGGCAGATCAAAATATGCTCTAACATTACTCATATGGTAAGACAAATTGAATCTAGACTAAGATACCACTATACCCCAGCAAAATGGCTACAGTTAAAAAGATTTATGGTGCCATCTGTTGGAGAAGATATGGAACAATTCTCTACATTGCTGGTGGGGGGTGCGAAATGTCACAACCACTCAGAAAGTCTTTGGCAGTTTCTAATAAAATTCTGTGTTCCAGCAGTTTCAGTATTAGGTATTTGTCCAAAGAAAGTGGATATTTCTTATTATTTTTTTATTTTTATTTTTATTTTTATTTTTGTTATTTTGTGACCGGTAAGGGGATCGGAACCCTTGGCTTGGTGTCGCCCGCACCGCGCCTAGCCAGTGAGCACACTGGCCATCCCCATATAGGATTCGAACCCGCAGCAGGAGCGCCGCTGTGCTCCCAGCACCGCACTCTCCCGAGTGAGCCATGGGTTGGCCCAGAAAGTGGATATTTCTACTTAAAAACATTATTCATAAATTGGAATAACTCAAAAGTGTATCAGTAGAAAAATGAACAAATTTTGATATATTCATATTCCTCAGTAAGAAAAAGGAACAAATTATAGATACATGCAATAACATGAATGAATCTCAAAAACACTATGCTGAGCAAAAGAAGCTAGGTATAGAAGAGGACAGTAATATAGGATTTCTTTTTAAAAAGAAAATAAATTTCATTGTGTATATTTTAGGTATACAACGTGATGTTATGGGATGCATATAGACAGTAAAAAGGTTACTATAATGAAGTAAATTAACATATCCATCATCTCACATAGTTACCCAATTTGTTTTTGCTTTTGTGACAAGAGCAGCTGAAGTCCACTCTTCTAGGGTGAATCCCATATACAGCATAATTTTATTACTTATAGTCCTCATGTTGTGCATTAGATCTCTAGACTTGTTCAGCCTACATTTCTGCTACTTTGTATCCTCTGACATACATTTCCCCATTTCTTCCCCTTGGTAACCAATGTTTTGTTCTTTTTATGTTGATTTTTTTTTAAAATTGGTGTAATTTTTTTATTGAAACATATTGATTATGCATATTTGTGGGGTACAGGGTTGAATATCAATGGTAATTAGTATATTCATTATTATAAAACTTAATCATTTCTTTGTGATGAACACATTTGATCTCTTCTAGCCACTGATAACATGCAGTAAATTATTAATTATAGATGACTAGCTCAACTGTACACCCATAACACTTATTTTTCCTATCTAGCTGCTATGTGTCCATTAACCAACCTCTCATTATTTCTCCTCCCCCTTCCCTTTTCCCACCTCTAGTAACCACAGTTCTTTTCTCTCCTCCTGAAAGTTTAACTTGTTATCTTCCTCCCTCTCTTCCTTCTTCCATCCTTCCTTTCCTTCCTTCCTTCCTTCCACTTATGAATGAGAACATGCAGTATTTCTCTTTCTGTGCTGGGCTTATTTCACTTAAGATAATTTTCTCCAAGCTCACCCATGTTGCTGTGAATGGCAGAATTTCATTCTTTTTTATGGCAGAATAATATTCTATTGTGTATATATGCCACATTTTCACTATCCAATTATCTGTTGAGGGACACTTAGGTTGGTTCCATATCTTGGCTACTGTAAAATTCCACATATAAGTGAGAATATACAATATTTTTCTTTCTGTGTCTGGCTTATTTCACTTAACATAATATATTCCAGGGTTATCCATTTGTGGCAGATGGCAGGAACTTGTTCCTTTTTTAGAGCTGAATAATATTTGATTGTGTGTGTGTGTGTGTGTGTGTGTGTATACAGGTTGTTTATAGGTTGTTTCCATATCTTGGTTATTGTGAATAATGCTGCAATGAACATGGGAGTGCAGATATCTTTACGAAGCGCTAATTTCATTTCCTTTGGGTATATGCCCAGAAGAGGGATTGTTCAGTTACATAAAGTCCAAGAAAAGGCAAAACTAAGCTATGGGTCTCTTAAGTCAGAAAAGGGTGGGTCTAATGGTTTGAAAGGGGCATGAAGAAATTTCAGGTTTCTGGAAATGTTCTGTATCTTTATCTGCATGGCGGTTTTATAGGTTTTTAAATATATAAAATTCAACAAGCTGTACATAAGATTTACATGTTTACTTCATGTAGTTACAGCTCAATAAAAGACATACCAAAAAGTGTTTAAAAAAGGATTTCTTGTGTTTCTTGAAAAATGACTGAGAATAAGAAAGGGAAACAAGTGGGAAAGTCTCAGAACCAAGTTTAAAGCCCTGCTGTATCCATCCTCTGACTCCTTCTGTCCATATCTGAATGTATACTTCTAGCTGTCTTTGAACTATGGTTTTTCTTCTGATCTTCTTAATTTTTTCATGAAAAATTAGGTGGGTATTATTTTCCTTACTTATTTTTTGTTTTGTTTTTCTTCTCCTTTTTTTTTTTTTACCACAGATCTACCGTCTCATTATAGGCTCTATTCCTGTCAAATAAGAGCCCCACGTCTTTCTCAGGATATTTCAACCACCATCCTTGGGCTTCTTTTTCTTTAGCTGTTAGGAAACATTTATTTGTCTAGAATGGGGTTTTTAATGAGTGGACATTTATACATATACAGTAATTGCCTTTAAGAATGTTTTTTGAACTGGATTATAATTCTTCCTAAGACATGAATTCAGTTGTGGGAGAATCTACTTGGGGAGGATATGTGATTTTAAGGTGATTTAGGTATAAGAGTGGAGTGAGACCTGCCATGGGATTTTCTTTTTTTTTTTTTTTTTTTCCTTTTTGTCTTTTTTCGTGTCTGGCAACGGATTGCAACCCTCAGTGTCACGCCCACACCGGACCGGGACCGGCAACGGGATCGCAACCCTCGGTGCCGCGCCCGCACCTCGCTCATCCAGTGAGCGGGAACCGGTCTGTATGTGGGATCCGCTTCTTTTTCTTTAGCTGTTAGGAAACATTTATTTGTCTAGAATGGGGATTTTAATGAGTGGACATTTATACATATACAGTAATTGCCTTTAAGAATGTTTTTTGAACTGGATTATAATTCTTCCTAAGACATGAATTCAGTTGTGGGAGAATCTACTTGGGGAGGATGTGTGATTTTAAGGTGATTTAGGTATAAGAGTGGAGTGAGACCTGCCATGGGATTTTCTTCAGCACATGGGAAACAAACTTTTATGCATGGGTCCTGGTAACGTGAGCATATGGGAATTTCTAGATCTTGATCCTCAGAATGTAACTCATTACTATCCTAAGTAAACCGGAGGCTTGTCTTCTTATCCTCTTCATTACCTTATCATCTCAAGTCACAACTGAAAGATGTACCACCTACCACAAGGCCCTTTACATGGAGGCAGGATCAAATTATTGTTAAGAGTCTTTGGAGTCTGACAGGGATGAATTCAAATCCTAGATCCACCACTTACAAGATATATTCAAACTTCTTAAACTCTCTTTCTGTCCTTATCTATAAATTGAGAATTAAATACCTCATGGGGTTCTTGTGAGAATTATATGAGGTAGTTTTTCCAAAACATTTGACACAGAGTCAATGCTCAGTAAACGGGAGCAGCCTCTGTGGTGATGGTGGTAAAGATGGCAGTGGTACTGACGATGGTGAGGCTTTCTCTATGCCCTTCACCTCTGCTCACTTGCATTTAATACTGTGACACAGAACTTAGTACTGTGTAATTAAACTCTATAGTAATTGAAAGTAATGAATACTGAGCTTTCTGTATGTCTTCAAAGGAGTTTGTAAGATATCTACCCATTCATCTTAATTGTGTTAATTGTGTCTTTGAGTATGAAACAGTGGATGGTATTTCCCTTTTCTGAGAAGAGAATCAGATACCCCCAAGACATAGTTAGGTATCAGTTGGGTACCTACTTTGCACAGTCTTGAATTACACTTCATTTAGGTATACCAAAAGAAAAAAGCCATATTTTTTTCTTGCAAAACATGTACTTGTTTTTTGTTTGTTTTATTAAGTAAACTTTTAAATGAAGTATAACATATGCACAAAAAAGTGAGCAAATCGTAAGTGTAGAGCTGTATGCATTTTCACAAATGGAACACCCTGTGTAAGCAGCATTCTGAGAATATTAGGCAGGAGTCCCTGCTATGTTGTTCTTCCTTGACGTATAGAAGGAATTTTAATCAGGGATATAACATGTCTTCAGGATGATTATTTTTGCCTGTTTTAAAACTTTATATAATTGGAATTATGTGATACATCTGATTTATATCTGGCTTCTTTGGCTCCAAATCATGTTTGTGAGAATCATCCATGTTGTTGAATGTATACTAAGAGTTTGTTCATTTTTAAAAAATAATTAACAAGTAAAAAGTGTATTTATGGTGTACAGTGTGATGTTTTGATAGATGTGTACCTGGTAGAACTGCTAAATCAAACTATTTAACATATTGCCTCACATGGTGAGAACACTTCAAACTATTCTCTTAGCAGTTTTAAAGTATACAGTAGAAGGCTGAATACTATTCCATTGTGAATACATACTACATTTTCATTATGAATTCATCCATTGATGGACACAGCTTGATTCCATATCTTGGCTATTGTGAATAATGCTACAATAAACATGGACATGTAGATATCTCTTTGACATACTGATTTCATTTCCTCTGGATATATACAAAATAGTGGGGTTGCTGGGTCATATGGTAGTCATTTTTAATTTTTTGAGAAACTTCCATACTGTTTTCCATAATGATTTACTAATTTGCATTCCCATCAGCAGTGTACAAGAATTACTGCTTCTCCACGTCCTTGCCAACACTTGTTATCTTTCATCTTTTTGGTAATAGCCATTCTAACAGGTGTGAGGTGATATCTCATAGTGGTTTTAATTTGCATTTCGAGATGATTAGTGATGTGGAACATTTTTCATATACCTGCTGGACATTTGCATATCTTCTTTTGAGAAATGGCTATTCAGGTCCTTTGCCCATCTTTTAGACAGGTTGCTTTCTTACTATTGAGTTGCATGAGTTCCTTATGTATTTGGCTATTAACCCCATATCAGTTGTGTAGCTCTCAAGTATATTCTCCCATACCTTAGATTGTTCGCTTTGTTATTCCTTTGCTGTGCAGAAGCTTTTTAGTTTGATGTAATCCCATTTGTCTATTTTTGCTTTTGTTGCCTGTGCTTTTGGTGTCATATCCAAAAATATCATTGCCTAGGCCAATGTCATGGAGGTTTTCCCCTATATTTTTCTTCTAGCAGTTTTATGTTTCAGGTCTTAGGTTAAGTCATTAATCTATCTTGAGTTGATTTTTGTATATGGTGTGAAATAGGGGTCTCATTTTATTCTGCCTGTGTATTTCCAGTTATCCTAACACCATTTATTGAAGAGACTACTCTTTCCCCAATTTGTGTTTTGGGCATCTTTGTTGAAAATCAATAAACTGTAAATGTGTGGATTTATTTATGGGATCTCTCTTGTATAACATTGGCCTATGTGTCTGTTTTTATGCGAGTACCATGCTGTTTGGATTCCTATATAACTTTGTGGTAGATTTTGAAATCATTAGGTAGTGTTATGCCTCTAGTTTTGTTCTTTTTGTTCCCTGCTGCTTTTGCTATTTGAGGTCTTTTGTGGTTCTGTATGACTTTTAGGATTGTTTTTCTATTTCTGTGAAAAACATTACTAGAATTTTTGATAGGGATTGCATTGAATTTGTAGATTGCTTTGGATAGTATAGACATTTTAACAATATTAATTCCTCCAATCCATTAACATGGGATATCTTTCCACTTATTTGCGTCTCCTTAAATTTCTTTCATTAATGTTTTAGTATAGCCTTTAGTATACAGATATTTCACCTCTTTGGTTAAATTTCTTCCTAAGTATTTTTGTGTGGTTATTATAAGTGTTTTCTTGATTTCTATTTCAGGTAGTTTGTTGTTAGTGTATAGGAATACAGATGATAACCTTGTATGTTCATTTTGTATCCTGCAACTTTACTGAATTGGTTTATTAGTTCTAACAATTTTTGGCAGAGTTTTTAAGGTTTTCTATATGTAAGATCATGTAGTCTTCAAACAGATAATATTTAACTCATTTATTTCTAATTTGGATGACTTTTGCTTTGTGCTCTTGCCTAATTGCTCTGGCTAGGACTTCCAGAACTGTGTTGAGTAGAGGTAATGAGAGTGGGCATAGTTGTCTTGTTACCAATCTTAGAGGAAAAGCTTTTAACTTTTCTCCATTGAATATGATGTTAGCTATGGGCTTGTCATATATGGCCTTTAATGCGTTGAGTTACATTCCTTCTATATCTAATTTATTGAGAGTTTTTAATCATGAAAGGATGTTGGATTTTGTCAAATGCTTTTTTTCTGCATCTGTTGAGATGATCATATGGTTTTTTCCCCTTAATTCAGTAATGTAGTATATTACATTTATTAATTTGCATATGTTGAATCATCCTTGCATCCCAGGGATAATTCCCACTTGATCATGGTTAATGACCCTTTTAATGTGCTATTGAATTTTGCTAGTATTTTCTAGAGGATTTTTGCATCTGTGTTCATTGGGAATAGTGACCTATAACGTTCCTTTTTGTAGTGTCCTTGTCTGGCTTTTGTATCAGGGTAATACTGGCCTTGTAAAATGAGTTTGGAAGTGTTCCCTCCCTTCAACTTTCTGGAGAAATTTGAGAAGAGTTGGTATTTGGTGGAATTTACCAGCGAGGCCATCAGGCCCTGCACTTTGCTTTGGTGGGAGATTTTTGCTTACTGATTCAATCTTTTTACTTGTCATTGGACTATTCAGATATTCTATTTCTTCATGATTCAATTTTGGTAGGTTGTATGTCTAGAAATTTACCAATTTCTTCTAGGTTACTTGTGGGTTTGCCATTGTGCATAGTAGTCGCTTATGATCTTTTTTATTTCTGTGGTATCAGTTGCAATACATATTTATTCATTTCTGATTTTATTTGTTCTCTCTCTCTTTTTCAGTTAGTCTAGCTAAAGGTTTGTCAATTTTGTTTGCCTTTTCAAGAAGCCAACTCTTAGTTTTGCTGATATTTTCTATTGCTTTTCTAGGTACTATTTTATTTATTTCTGCTCTAATATTTATTATTTCTTTTCTTCTACTCATTTGGTCTTGGTAAGCTCTTCTTCTGCTTTCTTGAGGTATAATGTTAGGTTGTTTATTTGGGATCTTTCTTCCTTTTTGATGTAGGCATTTATTTCTATAAACGCTCCTCTGCTTTTTATGTATCGCATACGTTTTGGTATGTTGTTTTTCCATATTTGTTTGTCTCAAGCATTACATGTACTTTTTAAGATAGTGTACATGCATGAAATGACAGTGCAGTGCATTATCCAGTGCAGAGTTTTATGGTACAAGCTGAATATGTAGAATAGTAAATAGAAAGAGAGCAGGAGGTAAGGCGGGTAATTAAATTAGAGAATGTGAATCTGTGATATATTGTTGAAGAAAGTGAGTTGATTTGTTTACCAAAGAGTTACCTAGTAAAAATCAAAAAAGAATTTTTATGGACCTCAACTCATGACTGGTTGTTGTTCTCACTATGTTAATAAGCCTGGCTTTGAATTAGCATCATGAATTTTCTCACCAGTTAAATCCTCTGCCCTTCCCAAAACTTACAAAAAGGCTTTGTAACTGGTTTGAGAAATACTATGAACTCCTTATTTGCTTTGTTAGTTGACTTTTATTTCGTGTAGTTGATATTTATTGACTGTCTTGGAGTACATAATATTATAAACACATTAACAGGTAGCATGATGTTGCCTATAGAGTTATTTGTAAGACTTCATGTGCCAACTATCTCTGCATCCCAGGTTCTTTGTGTATTCAAAATATGATGATGATACTAAGCTCATTTTTCCTCTTTATTCTGTCTTTATTGTTGTGTAGTCTCTGTCCACTGATACTGTCATAGCTTCATGAGTTGAATAGTCTATGTGTGATTATGATTGATTTTAAACTGTTCCTAGAGGTATCCAAAGGCAGTTTATAGGATATTTGGCCAGTTTAGGTTTTTTAAAGTTTCAGATTCTTACCTTTTCGCAGTGATTTTGGCTATACATTCCCAGAAATAGTCTGCTTCATATTAAGATACTTATTAGGTTGTTATTGCCTGAGTCTGTGTTTATTCTTTCCTGGAAAGCCTATTGACAGCATGGTAATGAAAACTAAAAGTGAGGAAGAGAATGGAGAGTAAACTATGAATTAGCAAAGCCCCAAAGTTATTTCTAGAATTAGAAAAATATGTAACAATGAAAACATACATTTCCACAATTATAGCTGTGTTTAGAAATAGTTAGCTTGAGGGGAAGTCGGGCAAAAAGTGATTAGAGGGCAGTTACATAACCCAGGATGTCAGAGTAACATAATGTATGGTCATATATAAGTATATTTGGCTCTATTAATTGAAATATATTGATCAGGCTTGAAAACCAAGTCTCAGTTTCATGTTAATGTTAAGGTTAATAACCTATTTAATGTTTTTAGATGAATAATAAATCATAGGTGTCAAATAATTTACCTAAAATCACACAGCTAATAAATTGGTGGAGGTAAAAATTCAAAATTGGTACTTCCTAACTCTGAGCAATCTTATTTTCATTTTACCAAGTCAGCTTTGGTTCTCCTTGGCAATCTATTTTGGTCACTGAAACAAACCTTTCAAATGCTATCTTCTCAGCCTTCAGCTTTACTGAGCTTTTAGCTCTTTGATTTTCTCAGCATCTCCATGCTTAGCTTGTTGGGTCCTTTATGATGGCACATATGAGGATGTTAGGCCACAAGTTAAAAAGTATGCCCCAGCAGATATTCAGTATTTGAAGAATTAGTTCCTAAACTACCACTACCTTATCTGCTTGGGTCTATCCTATGTCTTGGATAACGTATTAACCCCCTGTTACTCTCTGGAACTATTTTTGCCTACTGTGTCGGTGTAGTACACTAATACAGTGTTATATGTCACTTCTTTTTAGCTGATTGTTTAGTAGAAGGACACAGATTTGGGACTGAGTAGAAATACCAAATGACTGTAGCAGTTTGTCTAAACTTCTCAAAAAGTTATTATAGCTCTATTTATTTATTTTATTTAAAGCCTGATACTTTTGTGGAAGGCCCTGGCCCAATAAAACATATAAAAAGGACACTGTAGTCAGACTCTAGCATTTTATGATCTCTTACCTGTATTATTACTCTGTGACTTATTCTGTTTATAACAGACACAAAAAGAAAGATAGAAAAACAACCTAGATCTTCAACCACGGAAAAATGGGCAAATAAATTGGGAAAAAGTCCCAAAAAGGAACACTATGGAACAATTGAAGAAATAAACTACAGATACATTAAAAAATCTTCACATTCATAATATTAAACTGAAAAAGCAAGTTGCAGAAGTTACACATACAATACGATATTATAGAAAGTTTCAAAATATGTAAAATAATACAATGTATTATTTCAGGTTATATACTTGTCATAATAGTAAAATTAAAATGCAAAAGGAATACCTAATACCAATAATGGTCATCTCCAGGAAGAGGAAGGAAAATGATTAATGTGGTCACACAGGGACTTAAACTGTATTTATAATGTTTAATGGATACAAAAATGTCCAGCATATGGTTCTATATAACTTTGTGTATGGCTAAAAATTTCAAAAAAGAAGGATTCACTGACTAATTTGAAAACCCAGACTTTTAAAAACATAGTTGGTCCTTTATATATGGTGATTCCACGTCCACAGTTGAACCAATTAGAGATCAAAAATATAAATAAATAATAAAAAAATAAAAAAAAAATTAAATAAATTATAAAAATTATTTGTATAGTATTTACATTGTATTAGGTATTATATGTACATCTAGAGATTATTTAAAGTTTATTGGACTATGTGTATAGGTTATATGGAAATGCTAGGCCATATTATATAAGGGACTTGAGCATCCGTGAATTTTGATAACCATGGGAAGTCCTGGAACCAATCCCTCATGGATAATGAGGGACGACTATATATCATCCTGTTTTTCAGAAGAGATGATAAATAACTTAGAAATAAAATTTATATGTATCTAGAAAAAGTAGATATATCTTCTATGATATGTAACTTAGACCTGGGAATAAGATGTAATTCATTAAATGTAAAGTACTTTGAGTCCTTTAGAGAAGATGGTAAAATACTAATTTTAAAATCCGTATTTTAAAAATTAGCTTATAGTTTATGTTAATAAATCTCTATATTTTCTAAGAAAACAAAATTCATTCTTTTAATTGTTTTTTTTTTCAGGTAATCATTTTGTTTTAAATTATTCTTTTCATTTTACATGTGTTAGTGGCTGGCTGATTAGCTCACCTCGTTAGGGAGTGCTGCTGATAACACCAAGGTCCAGTGTTTGATCCCTCTACCAGCCAGGAGCAAAAAAAAATTGCCAGTCATTTTGTATGTGTAAAATCATAAAGCACTCATAAAGTTATAGGTTATTATTTACATTTGCTTTTTAAGAATTTTTTTTGGAAGGGACTTTTTGAAATTTATTCTCTGTGGAATATTCTCTCTCAGTATAATTAAGATTTTTGAATATTGCTTATTGTCAATTTAGAAAAAAAAGTGCTTCTTAGTAGCTGGGCTTTGTGAATTTCAGCTTAGTGTTATAGCTGTCATGACTAATAATGATGGAGTTAATATTTAAGATGATTTCCTTCAGATGCTTTAATTCCAAGATTATGTGAATGCAGGAGTATCATAATGAGGAGAACCTTAAAGAAATTTCTAACTGAAAAATAATTGATTTTAATCTTTTTTGGAATTTCATCTTAATCCATTAACTTTGTTGTTTATCCTTTGTATTTCAGGGAAAGGTGGCCCAGACAGCATGTATGTCAGCTTGCAAGCACTGAGCCACATCCTTGATGCAACTTTTGCTGGAAGCTGAAGTAAGGCAGCTCACCTTGGGAGCTTTACAGCAGTTCAACTTGGATGTCAGAGAATGTGAACGTAAGACATGAGCCATCCCTTTGCTTGTTTGTCTTACCTGCATACTCACTTCTATGAAAAAAAAAAAGTTTTAGGTCTGTAAGGTCCTTGTTTCTGATGGAGTCAAAGAATACCTACATGACAGAGATAACTTATAGGACCTCTAGAAAAAGAGTCTATCAGCCAGCTAATTTGAGCACTCAAAAGTGTTTAGACCCATGTTTAGAACAGAGAAGCTCCATGGCTACATGGCCACAAGGAAGTTTGCAATCTAGAAGTGGATATAAGACAGGTATGCATTTTATAGACACCAAAGGAAACCTGACTGGTCCAAAGACTTTAGAAGAATGCAGTTCCCAAACGTTTACTTTTCATATTCTATTTTCAAACTAACTGTATCTTATCTGCAAACTCTTCTTAGTCAGGAGAACAAATGGTGTGTGCATTTATCAGTTGGAAATGTTTTCTATTACGGGAAACAGAAAACTTTAGACAGAGTGGTTTAAACAAGCATGTTTTATTATTCTCAGAGGCAGTCAGTTGCTGTATTGGTTTAGTTGCTCAGTGATGTCATCATGAACCCAAGCTCTTTGTTTCTTCTCTGCTGTGCTTAGAGTGTGGACTTTTCATTCTCATATACATTATAGTTGTATAATTCAAGACAGGAAAAGGGGTCAGTCTCACCTATTTCTTTTATAAAGAAAATAAAAATCTTTTCAGGAGATCCCTAGCAAATTCCCTGTTTGTCTTATTGATCAAAACACAGCCATGTGGTCACTTCTAGCTTTAAGGGAGGCTAGGAGGTTGAGTATCTGGCAAAGTGAAAGAGGAACAGTGGCGTAGTCGACTCATCGTGAATCGTCCACTCAGAGTTGAACACAAAATTAGGCTTTGGTTAAAGTGTTGTTTACTGTGCTATCAGTGAGAAATGAAAATGTACAAAATATGACATGATTTCTGGAATTCTTTTTCTGATTCTAAGAAAATTAAAATAGTGGAAAATCACATGAGTCTGCTGACGCTTCTGTTGAACCTTTTTATTTTAACTGCTTATTGTTTCCCTTGGTTAACTTTTGATAGCTGGAAATTTTAATGTAATCTTTTTATTGAAAGATTTTATTGGCTATGCTATTCTTAATTTAAAAATGTATTAATGGGACTTCCAGTTCCAGCCATCACAGAGTGAAAGGTATCAAAGTCACCTCTTTGCCCTTAACAACTGTAAAATTGGATAAACTATATGACGGAACCCTTTTCATACATCATTGGACAGCAGACAGAACAAGGCCATATGTAGGGTGAAACTCTGTGAAGCTTGGCAGAGGATAACCTCTGGGGGTCTGTGAGATGAAGAGGGATGCCAGAGGTCCCTGAGTACTAGGAGACATTGGAATTCTAACCCACCACAGTGGGGAGACCAGCTAAACAGCTTGTGCATTCAGTAAGACCCCAGAAAGTTAAGTCTTAAGGGTGCTATTGAAGCTGTTGAGTAAGAACTACTCTTTTTTTTTCTTAATTGTATATATTTATCATGTACCACATGTTGTCTTGAAATATGTATACATTTTGGAATGGTTAAATTGAGCTAATTAATGTATGCATTATTTCACATACTTGTGTTTTTATTTTCTTTTCTTTCCTTTTTTTTTTTTGTGGCTAGAACACTTGAAATCTCTTCTCTTAGCAATTTTCTAGAATATAGTACTGCTAACCCTCCATATCCATGGGTTCCACATTCATGGACTCAACCAACCACAGATGGAAAATATTCAGGGGAAAAAAGATGGATGGTTGCTTCTGCACTGAACATGCACAGACTTTTTAAATTATCATTATTCCCTAAAAAATATAGTATAACAACTATTTACATAGCATTTATGTTGTTTTAGGGATTATAAGAAATCTAGAGATGATTTAAAGTATATGGGATGATGGTAGAGATTGCTTGCTATATATGCAAACTCTACACCATTTTATATAAGGGAATTGAGCATCCACTGATTTTGGTATCCATGGGAGGTCCTGGAACCAATCCCCAACAGATACCAAGGGACAACTGTACATTGTTATTACCTATAGTCAATAGATATACATACAATAGATGTTGTACAATAGATGTCTTGAAGTGATTCCTCCCATCTAATTGAAATTTTGTACCCTCTGACCAACATTTCCCTAATCCCCACCCCCACCCCAGTGCCTAGTAACCACCATTTTATTCTTCTATGAATTCAACTTTTTTAGATTCTACATATAAGTGAGATTATGCAGTATTTGTCATTCTGTGCCTGGCTTATTTCACTTAACAGAATGTACTCCAGGTCCATCCATATCACAAATGACAGGATTTCCTTCTTTTTTTAAGGTAGAATAGTATGCCATTGTGTATATACCATATTTCTTTATCCATTCATCCATCAATGTACATGATATCATATCTTGGCTATGTGAATAATGCTGCAGTGGACATGTGAGTGTAGATATCTTATCAACACACCAATTTCATTTCCTCTGGATATATACCCAGTAGTAGAATTGCTGGGTCATATGGTACTTCTATTTTTAATTTTTTGAGGAACTTTCATACTGTTTTCAATATTGGCTGTGCTAATTTACATTCCCACCAAAAAGTGTTTCCTTTTCTGTACATCCTATCCAACACTTGTTATATTTTGTCTTTTTCATAGTAGCCATCCTAACAGGTGTGAGATGATATCTCATTATGGTTTTAATTTGTATTTCCCTTATGATTTATGATTTTTATATAAATGTTGACCATTTATATATATATAATATATATATATATATATATATATATATATATATAGAGAGAGAGAGAGAGAGAGAGAGAGAGAGAGAGAGAGAGAGAGAGAGAGAGAGAGAGAGAGAGAGA
>NW_007734974.1:79648-83299 GCF_000696425.1 Galeopterus variegatus
AAGAGCTACTCTTGACCCACCCTATAATACCTAATAACAAGACTTGATGAGATAAAGCTCCTCCACCAATAAAATAAATGCCTTCCAAATAAAACTCAACAGTCTGAAGCAAGAGAAATACAAAAAAATTCAACACTGTCAACCACATAGCATCCATAATTTTTTAGCAAAAAGCTAAAATTTGACATGCAAAAAAGCAGGAAAATGTGACCCATAACAGAAGAAAAAATAAGCAATAGAAATAGAACTACTGATGACGCAGATGTTGGACATTGGAAACAGAGCCTTAAGAAAACTTAATATAATATATTCAGTAATTTAAAAGATAAGATGGACATAATACATGACTGCAGCTGAAAATTTTTCCAGATTTGAAGAAAAGTATTAACCCACTGAAAGCCACACTAAGGCACATTGTGGTCATATTGCTAAATAGCAATGATAAAGAGAAAAACTTAAAAGCAGCTAAAGAAGGAAATGCATATTACATAATGAAGAACAATGATAAGAGTTACTGCCAACCTCTTATCAGAGAAAGTGCAAATCAGAAGGCAGTAGAATGACATCTTTCAAGCGCTAAAAGAAAAACAAAAAACTTATCAACCTATAACTCTGTATCTTGTGAAAATATCCTTCAAAAATAAAAGTAAAATAAAGACATTTTAAATAAACAGAAGGTAAGAGAATTTGTCACCAGAAGATCTGTACCACAACAGATGTAAAAGGTAGTTCTTTAAGTTAAAGGGAAATAATAATATGTCAAGCCAGATCTATAGTTCTGATTATATTGTTCAAAGGTGTCTACAACAATCTTTTTTACCTCATATTTTTCTAGAACCTTGATACTACCTCATTAAGAGATGGCATGTAATTTCCTTCCCCTTGAATCTGCACAAGCTTGTGGCCCTTTGTGACTTCTGAGGCTAGGTCATAAAAAAACAAAGCAGCCTCTGTCTCCTTGGTTAGCTGGTGTGTAAGAAGTCCAGTTAGCCTGAGGCCTTTGTGCTTTGAGATAGCCCATACCAGCTCATGTGGAGACATCACATGAAGACGGCCTGAGACTATGTCAACAGAGAGATGCCTAGCCAATTTCCAGCTGTCTAATTTTTTTTTCTCCTTATCTTTATTATTTCCTTTCTTCTAGTTACTTTTTGTTGTTTTGCTCTTCTTTTGTTAGTTCCTTTAAGTGGAAACTTAGATAATTTATTTGAGATTCTCTTCTTTTTCATGTGAGCATTTTAATCTTAGAAATTATCTTCTAAGTACTGCTTAGCACAGATTTTGATCTGTTGTTTTGATTTATATTCAATTCAATATTCTCAAATTTCTTGTGTTTTCTCCTTTGACCTATGGGTTATTTAGAAGTGTGTTTTTTACTTCACAAGTATTTAGAAATTTTTATAGGTATACTTCTACTATAGATTTCTAATTTGCTTTCTTTTTGATCAGAGAGTATACTTTGTATAATTTCAATTCTCTTAAATTTATTGACTTGTTTTATGACCCACTATATGGTTGGTCTGATTTGGTAAACGTTCCATTTGCACTTGAAAGGAGTGTGTATTCTGCTGTTCCTGTATAAGGTATTATATAAATATCAGATGGGTAAAATTGGTTGATAATGTTATTAAAGTCTCCTATATTCTTACTGATTTTCTTTGTACTTGTTCTATCAATTACTGATAAGATATTGATATCTCCATTTATATTGATGGATTTCAATTCTATTAGTTTCAATTTTATCAGTTTCATGTATTTTTGAAGCTCTGTTAGAGGTGCATACAAACTTAGAACTGTTATGTTTCCCTGATGTATTGACATCTTTATTATTGTAAAATGCCCATCTTCATCCCTAATGATATTCTTTGTTTGAAAAACCTACTTTGTGTGATACTAATATAGTCCCATCCAACTTTCTTATGGTTTGTGTTTGCATAAGTATATTCTTTTCTATCCTTTTCATTTTTAAAAATATATAATCTAAAGTGTACAAAACATATAGGTAGGTCTTGCTTTTTTATCCAATATGACAGTCTCTGATCTTTAATTGGGTTTGTTAGACCATTATATTGAATGTAAATTTCAATATGACTGGATTTAAATCTGTCATTCTGATATTTTCTGTTTTCCTATCCATACTTTGTCCCATTTTGCCTCTTTCATTGCTTTCCTTTAGATTAAGGTTTTTTTTTTTTTTTTCATTTTATGTGATCTGTGGCTTGTTAGCCTATAACTCTTTGTTTTTTATTTTAGTTATTGCTACTGATTTGCAATATACATCTTTTATTTAACATAGAATACTTTAAAATAATATTATACCATTTTGTATTAGTGTGAGGATCTTACAACAGTATAGTTTTCTTTCTGTATCTCTTGTCCTTTATGTTACTATTGTCATGCATATCACTTCTGCATAGTCTGTGAACCCCACAATCCATTATTTGTGCTTTAAATCTTTATTAATTATATCTATAAGTGATTAAAATATATTTTATATTTACCCACATATTTACTATATCCAACATTCTTAATACCTTTGTGTAGATTCAGATTTCCATCCAATATTTTTATTTTGCTGAGGAGCTTCCTGTATTGTGTATTATAGCGCAATTCCACTTGTGTTAAATTCTCTAAACTTTTTTTTGACCAAATATTTTGCCTTCATTTTGGAAAGATATTTTCACTGTATAAAGAATTCTAAATTGACTTTTTTTCTTTTAATACTTTAAAGATTTCTGTGTATTCTCTTATGGCCAGTATAGTTTCTGATGAGAAGTCTATTGTTATTTTTTTCCTTATTATTTTTTCTCTGTACATATCATGTCTCCTTTTCTTTACTTTTGAGAATTTCATCACTGGTTCTCAGCAATTTCATTATGCTGTGTCTTTTTGCGTTATTCTATAGGTTAATTCTGCTTAGAATTCATTGAACATGGATGTATAAGTTTATGATTTTCATTAAATTTGAAAAGTTTTTGGCCATTCTTTCATCAAATTTTTTTCCTGTCTCTCCGTTCCCTCTGAAATTCCCTTTAGGTGTATTTTAGACCACTTCATATTGTTACTGATACTCTGTTCACTTTTTAAAAATCATCTTTTTTTCTCTATGTGCCTCATTTTAGATGGTTTCCATTGCTTTGTCTTCCAGTTCTTTCCTTTTGCAGTATCTAATCTGCTATTAATCTACTCCAATGTATTTTTTTTTATTTCAGGTATTGCTTTTTTACATCTATTTGAACCTCATTTGATTCTTTTTTATATCTTTCATTTCTCTCCCCATAATGCTTGTGTTCCTCTCCCTTCTTTATCATATGGAACAATTTATTTTTTTAATATGTTAATCATGGGCCATCTTCCTCTCAGTTTTATTTTTGTGTAAATTGGAGGAAACAGAATACTTTGGACTACCAGACTTTGATTCTTTTTTAATTTTATTTTGTCAATATACAATGAGGTTGATTATTGTGGCCCATTACTGAAACCCCCCTCCCTCCTCCCTCCCACCCAACAGTGTCCTTTCTGTTTGCTTGTTGTATCAACTTCAAGGAGTTGTAGTTGTTAAGTCTTCTTCTGCACCACCCCACCCCCCCGGATTTTGTGTGTGTGTGTGTGTGTGTGTGAATTTATTTATTTTTAGCTCCCACCAATAAG
>NW_007734974.1:84299-84629 GCF_000696425.1 Galeopterus variegatus
TTTGTAGTTCTCATTATAGAGATTTTTCACATCCTTGGTTAACTCAATTCCTGAGTATTTTTTTTTTTTTTTGGTGGCTATTTTAAATGGGAAGGTGTTCTTGGTTTCTCTTTCTGCATGTTCACTATTGAAGAATAGAAATGCTACTGCTTTTTGTGTGTTGATTTTATATCCTGCTACTGTGCTGAACTCATTTATCACCTCCAAGAGTTTTTTTGTAGAGGCTTTAGGCTGTTTGATATATAGGATCATGTCACCTGCATGCAGGGACAATTTTTTTGAATTTGTTGAGACTTGATTTGTGTCCTAATATGTGATCTATCCTGGAGA
>NW_007734975.1:0-2469 GCF_000696425.1 Galeopterus variegatus
GCTCTCAGGATCGCGCTGTTTCCTGACGCGGGCGTTCGAGACCCGTCGCCATCTTTAATTCCTCAACTTGCATTTTGATGGTCAAGAATAAACTTGTATAGTTTAAGACACTACACTTTATGTCCTTATAACATTGTCATGTTGATTAAAACTTAGGGTCAACCATATATACCCCAAGCACAAAATTCAAACAAACTTATACAACCTCCAATAAACTTTTATTACAAATAATTTCAATAAAGGTAAAACACTCATAGACAACAAATAACTGTTCTTAATAAAAATATTAATAAAGCTTTTTTATTAAATGTCTGAGTAGGTAAATTTTTTCCTAAAGAGTTCATTTGATAGTGGTATTTAGTCTTGACTTACAGGATATCCATGATTAAAAATTAAGTTTAAAATTTCTAGTCTATATTATCTTAGAAAATATAACAGAGATTTTACTCTAGGAATAATCCAATATTGAGTATCATAAAAATGAAAGTTTGTTATAATACATTTAAATTTGGCCATTTATCCTCATCTCTTTTCTCCATAAACGCACAAATTTGCTTACTAGCATTAAATTTTGTCAACGTGACATGCAGAATTGGTAAAAGACCAGAAACTTAAGGGTCTACTGTTTCATTCTATGGTTTAGCACAGAACCCTTCGGTGGCATATCAGGATATGGAGAACTGAAGGAATTACCAGAATATTAAGGTTGAGGACAATTCTGCAACAGATGACTGAGGTGAAAGTTTATGGTGACTAGGTGTACAAAAGGATTGTCAGTAAGAACCTAATTCACTGCATTACTTTCAATTTGCCTATTTTTAAAGTCCTAATTGGAAATTAAGACCCTACACTTATTAATCCAGATAATTTGCTTAGTACCATTTTATTGTAGAAATACATAAAGATTGAGATTACTAAAAATATGAATAAAATTTGACATAATTAAATAGACTAAAAATTTAAGTACATAAAATGGTACAGTCCAAGTTTTTTTTTAAATAGAATATAGAGAAACAGGATGAGCTATGTTTCTTTGAACATACATAGAATTTGAATATTAGAAAAAGCATCAAGAATAGTGACTATGCAAATTAGGTGTCCAGTTAATAATTTCAAACTTAATTGAACAAAGTGTGAATTATAAAAGATTAAGACACTTCTACACTTTGACCTTAGAATAAAATAATTTCACTTTAAGGAGATTAGATTATTTTGGAACACTCAGGGGAGAAAAATTAAGGCCTATTTTCTAATTGTTAAAATTTTCTATTAAAGAAATCATTGTTTTAAATAGAAAAATAAAAATGAACATTTTAAAATACAAAATTCCTAATTCCTAGAGATTCAATCTGTTTTAACAGATATGTTTGTAAAAATATAGGCTTGCATCTAGTTTCAAGAAATATATTAAACTGCCAAAGCAAATTTTGAGAACTGTAGTAATGGATATTACAAGAAGAATTCAACATTAACCCAGCAGAATTTCTTATTCTTACTATTCACCATTAAAATAAATTTTGCCACAATTAACCTTGCATTTGGCCTCTGGATTAGTCTTGTAATTAAGTCAAATATGTAAACATACAAATGCCATCATTTGAGTTTTCCCTTTCCAGAAATATCTCTTATTGAAAATGCATGATGTCACCCTTTTCTCCTATTAAATCTTAATTTTGCATATGAAGTCACTTCATTAGTTTGTGCATAAAGATGAGCACATTAAAACTGTGGAAATTACCTACAAAATCATATATGTAATGATGCAGGCAAAAAATGCTTTAGGACCTCGTCCTATCCTAGTTACATCAGCACATTTGTGTGGATTCTAAAGAGAGCAGCTAGCAGAGTCCTGATGGGGAGGCTTTTGGACAAAAGAGAAGAAAAGAAGAGCAAGGGATTATGGCACATTGCCCAAGGAAAATGGGATGGGGCTGGGTATTTTGAATAAGGATGGAAATTTGCCAAGGAAAAAATGATACTGAAAGGGGCTCAGAAGGGCGTCAAGGGAAAGCCCTATACTTGGCTTTGTACCAATGTTTCCTGCCTTTTTCTCAAGACTGTATCCATACCTGCTTGTTCAGTAAAAATTAATGAACTCATTTGTGCAGCAACTTCGCAATACTATAAAGGTCCTCCTCTCTGAATATTAAAAGGAAATTAGGTTGGCTAAAGTAATAACTCAGGTTCTTATTTTTTTAAAGTCTGAGACAAAACCTAAAATAACTGACAGTATGTGTTTGTTTTGTTTTGTTTTTTACTTACTTTATAAACGGTTCCAAAAGCTCCCGAGCCAAGGACTTTTACCCTCTTGAGCTCAGTTTCTTTCAAAATACGAAGTTGAGCTTGATTAGGTGCAGTGCCGCTGGGGGTTAAGGGTTCTACCAACTGTAACGCAAAAAAGAATAAGTTTATACAACTTTCAATCCAATAACCAGTCCTGTCTCCTGGTTTTTTCTCACACATGCAAAA
>NW_007734975.1:2994-4960 GCF_000696425.1 Galeopterus variegatus
TTATACAACTTTCAATCCAATAACCAGTCCTGTCTCCTGGTTTTTTCTCACACATGCAAAAACACACAAACATACTTTCCCTCGGGCAAAATATTTTTGTAATATGGACCACTCACCATCCACAGACACACATTTATGCATTCCTGCAGACCCCATCTTTCCCCTTCTTCTGCCCTTTGCCGGTGTGAACACAAGTAACAAATACGTATCTATCTTGAGGCACGCTAGGTTAGGAGATTTGATGCATTAAAAAAAGACAATGCTTCCTCTTAGCACTTTAAATATAACTAGGAAGCCAGAACAAACATGTCAGAAGACAGAGAAAAAGGTTAGCATAATGCCAATATCCTAGGACAGTGGTTCTAAAACTTTAGTACACATAAGAATTATTTGAGGTTCTTGTTAAAACGCAGCTCCTGATTCAGTAGGTCTGGGATAGGCCTGCAATTTTTCATTTTCACAAGAACTCCAGGTGATGCCTATGACAACAGTGGTCCTTGAACACATTTTAAGTACCAAGGCCCTAGTCTACCTCGTAGATTTAAAATTCCATGATTTGATTCCAGAGCACAAGTGAATGCTATAGAAAGCAAGCAATAAAATAACCATGGGGGAGTGAGGCTCACTAGTTTGGGCTTCCTGTAAGATCAGTCTTGAGACAATGAAAAAGGATTGACATTGGGAAGCCACTGACACTATGAAGAACATATTGGGCACAGCACCAGGGAGAAGGAGGAAGACACATGGGAAGTACAACAGGGTGTGGGACAGTTCTGAAGGGTGAGATTAGGATGAAAAACACCCTAATCATAAGGTGGGCTGGGTGTAGCCAAAAGAAGTAAAATTAGTCTGATAGTTTTAGATGTCATAATTTAGATGTGACTCAGCTAGACATGATGGATGAGCAGGGGAAAGATATGTGAATGTGTGCCAATCTATTGCAAATGTGAGAAAAAAGTGTAGACATAAAAGAAACTCTGGGTACCAGAAAGCCTATATTCTATGTTCAAGTTTTAGGTTTTTATCTATGCATGAGGAAAAAGGCAAGTGAAAGAAATAGGTTTGTTTCTTTTTTTTTTTTTTTTAAAGTCAAATAACTGAAGTAAACTTTAAACACAGACAAATATCCTGTTCTTTTTCAGCACAAGGAAATAATTAAGGGCTACTCCTCAAATTGTCTTGAAGTCACAACAGTATTTCAAGATTTCTGTTTGCAAGGCTAAGGGCACCGTGGCCCTCCAGCCTAGGTATTATTATCACACTTCTGTGAACATCATGGCCTACATCATTAGTGGAACGGAGTCTTCAGTAAAGGTAAGTGTAGCTATAGCAAGAATTTTAGGAAGAACATAATAATTATCAATAAACTTAGGCTATTTTCTAACGGTTTGACAACTCATCTGCTTCTACATCACTTTCAAATTTACATTGTAAATATGCAAATTTGATAACATATAACTGCATTCAAGTCACATAAAACATACTTCAGAAAAAATCACTAAAGTATTTGTTAAATCTAAAAATGAACTTCCGGCAGAGTTCCCTTCACATAAAGTCAACTCCACTGTACAGGAGTTACTCAGTAGATTGTGATACACACTATGTGTATAATCCGAAATTTTTATGAATCATTTTAAAAAGTCATATACAAAAGTCATTCAAAATCACATGCAAAATTGAAGAGGGGATTTTGGTACTTTGGGCTAGATATCTTTAAAATGCATTTTATAAATATGCCTCGGCATATACCATGCAATCATTTCATAGTTTGAAAACTTCACAGTTCTACCTGAGCTGTTTAGCCTCCTGCGATTTTCTTAGGTATCATTTGAAACACTTCTACAAACACATTTTTTCCAGGAATTTGAATATCACACCTTTAAAAGAAGCATAGTGTCAATTTGGAAGCCAACAGTGATATGTTGGAAAGAGATTGAGTTTAAATTTTCAGGTTTGTATACCAGTG
>NW_007734975.1:6040-16335 GCF_000696425.1 Galeopterus variegatus
AAAGGATTTGGGGAAAGTATATCAACTTTAAGTGCATTTCAAGAACATATCAAGATTCAACAAATTTTTCACCTCTGAGGCAAATTTCTAGCTTCAGTATTTAAGGGTTTAAATTGATTCTCTTAAGAATTTCTCTTCTTTTTAGATGGTGGTAGATAATCATAGTTATTTACTTTTACTGAGAGAAAGAGGGGCCCTTCTACAATCACCTGACCTCCAAATGTAAAATAATTTAGTCCTAAGAAGCAACTTTCTATGTAAAATGGGATCTGCTTATAAAACCAATCAGTGTGTGTTCATTTAGTAAAGAAATGACAATTTAAAAGACATTCGTATAAAGTACTGCATTAAAAAATCAAAACAAAAGAAAGCAACAAGAACTCTTCATAACAATGAGCCTTTCTTGCATGTGGTTAAGAGACAGAATTTCTCTTCTACTTATTCAATCACCTAAATGTCCACTGCTGTCCCAAGCCTTCAATTTCTCTCTAACTCTAGGCTACTTCACTTTTCAGAATTCTCTCCTCAACTGCCCCAAAATGACCCTGAGGGAGAATTCTATTTGCCTCCAGCATCCTAGCTAAATTGAAAATATACACAGCACATGGGCTGTGCCCAAACTTTAATTCATGTGTACAAGGTTGAAAGTGATCAAATTGATTGTCTGTAAACATCCAGCTAATGTAGGAATTGCTGCTACGTTTTCCATGTATGTGATTGACTACATTTATTTTGCTTGAACATGTCTATTGATGAGACAATTCATTCCAATTTCAGTTAACTCCAATCCTTAGAAAAATACTTAAACCCATTCCTGTTAGTGTTAAGAGGAAAACTCAGATTATCCCACTGACAATGAGAGAGAAAACAAACCCAGGGTAGGTTAAGTCTCAGAACAGAATTGCTCTGAATTATTCAGGAGGCAAAAATGTGTGTATCAGGAGAAAGAGGTAAGATGAGAGCAGAGAAACGTCAGGTGATAAATAGTCTCCTGTAATTGTTTTCCGCTGTATCCTGTACAATGAAAACTATCAGTTTGCATGCTGGAGAACTCATTGTAGCAATATAAAAGAAAACATAATAATTTATGGGTAATTTACATATTCACAATAACCACCGTACATAATATTAAATGCATCTCATAAATTGTGTAATGTCTGTGTGATTACAACACTAAGTTTTATCTAAAGACTAAGCTCAGTCTTTCACTGCTGGTATAATGAGATCATTGGCTACCAATTTAATTTTCCTAATTAAAGCATACATTGCTTGCCTATCTGTCTATTTTGAACCAGAAAAACTCTCTCTTTTTAACTTTTTTCTAGTTCTGCTGCTGAGATATCCTCTACCCAGATATTTTCTAGTTCTGTTGCTATTGACATATCTTCTACCCAGAGCTTGCTAATGGTTTTTACACACACAAACACACACACACACACACACACAGACGTGCGCAAACACACACACACACACACACACACACACAGTCTTTTCCCCAATACAATAATTTCCTTGAACTTGCCTTCTACCTCCTTGGAGCTATGAACCTGCCTTGACCATTTTTACTGTATACTCTGATTCTTCATCAGATGTTTTTCATATACTAACTATAAAATACGAACCGTCATCAGAAAAATTGAACAGAATGTTCACTTGGGTTGAAAAACTGAATATCATCTAAACTTTCTAAACCAAATGAAAATCCCTAAGCACACAAAAAGGAGAAATAAACACCTCACCTCTGTTTCTAGGAATCTTCTCAAGGCTCTTTTCTTTTTTATGCTCTTCCTTCTAACATAAACTGCAAATGTCAGACCCACGATAACCAGGATGAAGAGCCCACCGATGACTCCAGCTGCAATCAGGGGAGTTCTGTCAACCAGAATGGAAAGAAAAGAAAAAGTATGAAGAGAGAAAAGCAGAGGAAGAGGAAAAGGCAGTTGCATTAATGCATTATCCACATTACAGAGATCTAATAATTTAGGAGAAATGCAAATAAAATACATGAGGGCTTAACAAACACTTTCTCATGTTAAAAACTGTAGCTTTTGGTTTGTTTTATTTTTTAATAATAAACCATGCACACACAACTAATATTTGGGGATGAGCAGCCACAACATGCCATTTGATGAGAAAATGTAAAAATTGCTAACAGAATGAAGAATATACACCAAAATGTTCGGGTGGGAGCATTTAAAATTTTTTAAATTTTAGTATTAGCAAATAAGTGGAAAATACATTTTAACTATATTGTTGTGGTGTATAATTTTATTTTCAGCTTTTGTTCTAAAGCAGGCTTTCTCAACAGTGGCACTATTGACATTTTGGGCTGGATACTGGTTTGTTGCAGAGAACTGTCCTGTTCATTTCTGGATATTCGGCAGCATCCCTGGACTCCACCCACTAGATGCCAGTAGTACCCCCATCCTCCAGTCATGACAATGTCTTTAGACATTGCCAAATGTCTGCCAACATCACCTCCAGTTGAGAACCAATGCTTTAAAGCAAAAATAAGTGGTCCAAAGACATATGAACCCCACACCTTGCGAGTATGAGGGTACCAATGAGAGCTGTCATTGCCAAAAATGCTGTTTGATACTCTGGTTATGACAATTCTGGTAGGACAAAGGGAAGAAGAAAGATAAATAACTGAGTCAGATAGGTTTTCAGAGTGAGGATGACAGGAGTATTATATTATAATCAAGAGTGTGTTTGATGATCATATACTCATAAAAGAGATGTGCATATTAAGTATTATATAAAAAAATGTAAATAGTACCTAAAAGGGATTAGAAAGAGATTGCCTGGAGATTTTTATTCTTAAAATGTTTGTCCAATGTGATGTTAGCAAAGTTATAATTTTGAAACCAATCACTTCTTATTGTTTCCTAAGATATATTTTTCCTTGCTTGAACAGTAATATTTGTGGTTTTTAATTTCTTGTTCTAGAGTAGAGTAGTATCTATGAGCTTTCACTGGTCAGAGTCCTGAAATATATTAATTTTGTGTGCCATAGCAAATAACCTGGAGTGAAACACATAGGTGTTACCTAATAAATATTTGACCACAAAGCCAAGATATGTATTACAACTAAAAAAGAATTTCCTGCATGCTCATGTTTTCTATAATAAAGCACTTAATATCTTATATTCCTATTTTTACAGGAACTTATTTTACGCAGCTACATTTTCTTGGGAAAAAATAAACTACTTGCTCTTGCAAAATAAACTTTTGCTCAAAGATAGATTAGAAATAATGATAGTGGATAGTCCTAAATAAAATCTTAAAATTTTAAAGAGCTCCTTTAAAAAATCTGTGTAACTTCTATCATTGAAGTCAGGTCTTTTGAAGTCAAATAAAACTGCAGAAAAATCTTAAAATATAGTTCATCCTAAAGGTTGCTTTCTGACAGCTCCAAATACTACAGCATGCTGAAATGTTGCTATAATTCAACTAGATTTACCTAAATGGGATTTTTCTAAAGATATAAAAATCTATGCTGAGAAAATTAAACTATAGTGTGGACACAAACTCATCATTGTGATGTGCTTTTGTATGTGCAAGATCGTATTTTTGAGCATGCCAGTTAAATATGTATTTCAGGAAATATTTTAAGTTTTCAAACCAAAGCATAATTTTCAGCTCAAATTCCTAACATATCCCTGAAAAGTCACTACTACAGAAAGGGTAGCATTTTTGTTTCCTCAGCCAATTTTTTTATTGCAAAGGATTTAGTATAATTAAGAATAGGGTCCAACGTGTTTTTAATCATAGATTTAGATCAGACTCTAAACTTTCTCTGCTTATTTATTTTGCAAAACAGGTGGTTCATATTTATGAAAATATATGTCAGTGTCACTGTAATTAAAAGAAAATGCTCTATCTTATCTTTTATTGTTCATTTTTTCTCTTCCACTTCCAGTAGAACCAAACAAGACCCCTATTTTTTTTATCTTATTTCTGTGAAAATCAATCGTAATGTCAGATATCTGGAATAATATAAAATAAGACATTAAACAGTAGTTTTCTCTGGGTAGTATGAAGATGGTGTTCTTATTTTTGTATTTTTACTAATGTGTATTTTCTAATTTTCTACAATGTGTTTATATTTCTTTTGAAATAAACATTTATTAAATTTAAGAAATATAGAAAAATCATTATCTAAAAGTTTAGTTTTTTAGTAATAGTTTTGTTTTCTTTTCTCTTGGATGTTTACTTTGCACTTTCTCAATTAAGGTTTCATTTTGCTATTCCCTGTCCACTTTTACAATCTAAGTACTTCTGCATATATTTTCTATTCATTATAGTTTAATGTATCTGAGACATTTAATTACCATTATGTTTCTTACAATTAACATTACATTCCATAAAACCAAGATAATCTAAAAAGTTAATACTATTTACACCCTTCCTAACTCCCCCCAATTTTGAATATTCTTAAATATTTGCAGGTATAGGGTAGATTCCTATATGTGTGCGTGTGTGTATATATATAAATGTGTATATATATATATATTTTTTTCCCTGAGAGCTAATATTTAACTCCTTATGTGTATCCTTCGAAGAAAGAGTACATAGCTAAAATGCTTTTTTAAATTGTTTATCCCTCTCCTAGGTTTAATGCTGGCTATTGACAACCAAACTGTTTCTGAGAATATTTTTCTTCTGTATGTGTGTCAGAGGAAACTTTATGAGGTCCAGATATGATACTATTGAGATCAGAAGAGTCAAACACTAAGGTACATAGAATATTCTGTAATCAGTTATCTGTAACAGGAGTAGTGTTTGTTGGTTTGTCTTTGGCTGTCCATTAAAATGATTGGGACCCTCTAAAGTATAAAAGATAGGATACTTCAAGTGGCAAATCCAAGCTCAGACTATAAGGATGTGATCAATTGATAGTTTACCTTATTCTGTGATTTGGAAATAGTATAATGCAACCGATATCCTCCAACTAATCAAGAAACTAGTATCCTAGGGATTCTGAATCACATATAAATTTTGCTAATTTATTTAAAAGCATATAATTTGGTTTTCATAATTTCATTTATAAGTTTAGAGACAATTACCATGAATACAATTACCTTATGAAAGAGCAGTGCCTTCCAAAACTATATTACTCATATGAAAAAGTACATACTTAACATTCATTACTATCTTCGAACCATGCTATTTCTCTCACTGGAGAATATATAATGTGAAAGGATACAGAAAGCCTTATTTTTATAAACACCCACACATTTTCCTTCATTGACCTGTTTCCTTCCAGATATCAGATCACAAACAAATCATCATAACTTATGATTAAAACTCAAATGTTTCTAAAAACTATTTTTTATGGAAACATACTGATTATGCATATTAGTGGGGTACAGAGTTTAATATCAATACATGTATGCAATGCATGATGATCAAAACAGGATACTTAGCATATTCATCATTATAAAATGTAATCATTTCCTTATGATGGGGACATTCGATTTCCCCTCTTCTAGCCATTTGATAACATGCAGTAAATGATTGTTAATTATAGATGCCCAGCTTGACTGTATACACATAGAACTTATTTTTCCTACTTGTCTGTTATGTGACCATTAAGCAACCTCTCACTATACTTTTTCCACTTAATGGTTAAGGGCTAGCTATCCTTTAAACATAAACAATGATATTTTCTTTAAAATTGGCAAAACTGGTATTTTGACTAATATAGTTATGGCTAAGAATGCTAAATCTATAACATTCTTTTACAAAGTAAGGCAAGTTAATCACCAAACAAAAAGTTTGTTAAATTTATAATATAGGTATATTTTTCTTCATCTTTTTGAATACATAATAATTTTCAATTTGCAACAGTATCGACTTTAAATCAGAGAGTTTCACTTTTAGAAGCTTGTAAGTTAAACAAAATAATTCGAAGACAGGTCTTCAAGATTTGTTGGAAAGGATTAAAGTTCCTTCGCTGTTTATCTACGGGCACTGAAAGTTAAACTGAAAATGTGTGTGTGTGTGTGTTTAATGTACACTGGAGGTAAAAACAAAAACAACAGGGCAGTCAGATAAATTTAATGGGGCATTTTGTATAATAAACTTTGCAAGTCTGAAAAAATGGTAAAATAGTATCTTTAATATTATTGTTTTATGTTAATCTTTCAAATTCTGCATGATTTTTCCTTAAAGTGGCATATTGTGGAGGAAAGTTGCTTTGGAGTTAGACTGGTCTATGTTTAAATTATGTGCCAGCTTCTAATTAGTTGTAAGTCAGCCTCTAATGAGTTGTAAATTTAGTGGCTCTAACAAATAACTCAGCTTAAATACAAATAAATATGTTTTTACCTAAGCTAATCAAAATAAACTCAGTAGGGAACTACCTCGTCTTTCTCACATTTATGGATTTGATTAATTTGCCTCTGGATTACATCTAATATTATTATTAGATCAAATACCTCTAAGCTTAGGTGAATCACATGTCCCATTTTGACCAGGCCAGTTTCAGTTTATGCTAGTCTAAGGATAAAGAATACCCTTTTCCCTTTTTTACTCTCAAAAGTGAAATAATCATTAAATTATTTAATAATTATTAAATCCTTTATACTCTTGGGCATAAAGTTTATAAATGGCATTCTTCTTTTAGTTTCATTTTGTTTTTTCAGTGGTAAAAGCTTTTTTTTTTTTCCTTAGAAAACTGTATTTCCTTTAAGAAACACGGAGCAAGCAGTATCTATCATTACAGTAACAGTACCTACTGCAATGCTACTCTGTTCCGTCTTCCTCAAAACAGTTCCAATTTGAAATAAGAGACCTTGAGCACCAGGAAACATTGAAATTCCCCATAAGACATTTTGAGGGTTACTGCCTAGGGCAAGTAGCACTACATTGACAGAGTTCCTTTTCTCTTGCAAATTGTGCTTATTCTGACCCAGAATTCCACCTATTCTATAAATGTGACACATCTTTCCCTTTTGAGCAAATGAAAGCAATTTGGGTCAGACTTGGAGGTAGACATCAGTTGACAGTTACAGTTTTACTCGCTGAGACCTAGTGTATTGCAGTATGTCTGTGTCCTTTGATTAGGGCTCGAGAATCCTCTACTACATTTTAAATATGACCAGAAGTGTAAGATCTGAAGCAAACGAAACACAACATACTCTCCCTCCTCCTAAGCACATCTGAATGTTTTTTGACTTGTCTTCACGTATTAAGATAAACCTTTTTTTCCAATATTTTTCATTATGTGATTGTCACATTTCATTTAATAACACAGTGTTGCAAAAGTATTTCAGTAGAGATACTACCATTAAATCAATATGTAATGTGATCTGATTATTCTTTATTTCTAGGATAAATTTCTGAGAAAAATTTCTGATAGTTTCATAATAATTCCTTCATTCTCTTTATAGGCAATATTGATACTTATATATCAGTTTTTGTTTGTTTTTTACAATGTTTTGGAAAGTACACAAACTTGTACATTTGTTTTTGAGTCCAACATTCCCATGGTTAAGGACACCATCCTGAGAATATATATAATATACTTGTAAGTTTCTACACCTGTGAATTTCTACAAGTAATGTGTTGAAAGGGAATTAGATAAGATGAAACTTTTCTAAAAAAATCTTTTCTTTAAAGATTTTTTAAGAGTTCAGATAATTTTTGGTGTTCAGATTTATTCTTTCATAGTTTATACCTATTACACAATATCATAAATATCTGTACTAATACAGTACTTTTATCACCATCTATATACTATTACCTGGATGGGATATTTATAAATATGTTTATTGGCACAAACAAAATATTGTAAACAGGGCTGGATGGTTAGTTAGTTGGTTACAGAGTGGTACTGATAACAGCAAGGTCCTGGGTTCGATCCCTGTACCTGCCAGCTGCCAAACAAACAAACAAACAAACAAACAAAACCTCTCCTGTCTCTCCCTATACAGATACAGATATTAAATATTTAATTACAAAATAAATTAACCACTAAGTATTACTATATCCTATCACCCATTTATTATATAAACAGGATAATCTGAAGCAATAGGCCAAAGGATTAAAAAATTGAAAATACAGTTTTTACAACTTCACTTACAAAATTATTCAACATACTAAGGAATTTATTAGTTTCATAATAGAGTAGAAAATATTACATAAACACTGCTCTGTGAAGGATGGTGAGAGGGGAAGAATTTATAGGCACCGTTCTTTGTTCCCATATTTTAACATTTTTCTTCACCTCAAAACCCCCTTTTATTCTAGGTACTGTCATTTCAGAAATCTGTGTAGCTAACAGAGCTTATATTCTATTGGCTAGTCATGTTTACCTTTATGTATCATAGCATTTGTGTTATGTTTATTGGGCACAGATTTAAAGCAGTCCTATTTTCAGAGGATTTACAAACATTTTTTAAATAGTAGCTTAGCTTGTTCTCTTATACACAATACTGCATATAAAGCAACTTTGATTTTTTTTCTATACTTTAGATTCTCCAATGCTTGCCTTGGACTAAAAAAAAAAAAATGATAAAATGCTCACAAAGGGGCAGTAAGGAAATGTCCTTCTTTAGAAATATCACTCCTCGGGCCGGCCCGGTGGCGCACTGGAGAGTGCGCCGCTTGGGAGTGCGGCGGCGCTCCCGCTGAGGGTTCGGATCCCATGTGGAGACCGGTTCCCGCTCACTGGCTGAGCGCAGTGCGGGCGCGACACCGAGGGTTGCGATCCCGTTAGCAGTCAGTAAAAAAGACAAAAGGGGAAAAAAAAAAAGGAAATATCACTCCTCTTCATTCAGATGATGTGTTTTCTACTTATATTGGCCTACTGGCAGCCTTGTTTTGTGCTGAGGAGACCTCGAAGTATACATGGGGGAGTTGGCAGACTTCAATCTACTTAAGATTTGGATGGAATGAGATGGGAGGAGACTTTGAGAAGGTGGTACAATCATGAGGAAAATAGTAGAAATTTGGATGTCTTTATAGGGTCACTGAACATTTCTCACAGGATTAATGAACAAAAAACTACTTTTTAAAAGATATTTTGTATGTATTATGCCAAAAAATTCTTTGAACGTAATTGATAATTTATGTATGATTAAATCTGAACTTTATATATAACCTGTCCAAGAGCACAGCATTCTAAGTGGTTAGTCAAGATTTCACTCTGAGCATGTTTTGCTCCAAAGTCTTTTCTCCTTCCATTAACACATAAAAATATTAGGAAAATTATTCTGGTAGCAAGTTGTAAGGTAGGTAAGCAGGGAAAAGAAGATACATTCAAGAAAACTAGTTTAGCTGACTGTTTTAATAGTCCTCATTAGTAGTAATGAGACAGATTAGGAAAGTTTAGAGGAAAATACAGACGAAAAAATATTAACAGCATAATTTTTTTTAAAAGAGGATAATCTCAACAGTGGAGAGAAACAAATGAAAAGTCAGAAATGAGTGGACTCCCATGCCTGAGGTAGTATAAGACTGACGATGCCATTCCTGGATATGCAGAAATCAGGAGAAAGACATCTGGACAGGAGAGAAGTGTTGAGTTCTTTTGAATCTATGGATTCGAAGTGCTGAAAGATGTTCAAAATCTACCTATTTTACTCCACTTCGAAAATTTCTGTATATTTTAGTTCTTTTAATTTTAAGACCTGTTCCTGTGTGGATTTTATTACTAGCTTCACATTTTTAATTAAAGAGAGTCGCAGACAGCATAATGTCATTACCTTTAAGTTTTTCTCGTTCTTTACTTTTTTGTCTGGGAACGTTCAACATGCAAAGGAAGAAAAGGGTGGCTCTAGGGCTTTTAATCTTTTCTCTTTTCCTTCCTCCCCCTTTCCCTTTTGTTTTGCTGATACACTATATTGTTTCATGTGGTTTGGCATCTCCCATTAAGATGAATTCTAGTGTTTCAATTTGTGTTTGTTTTTATCTTTTTACTAACCTTTTCAGACCAATCATTTGCAAGAGTAACAAACCTTTAAAACACTTAATACATTAAAAAATCCGGTTCCTACTGTTGCACATAGAAGTACTGTTTATCCTGGTAACACATGTTTGAGCCAGATGCCTTAGTAAGCTTAGATGGGTCTCATTGTTAATTTGGGGGCCTTCCTGGCATCCCATTTTTGGAAAATTTAAAGTGCACTAAATATTAAAACTCAAAACAACTTCTTTAATTAGAAAAGAGAGTTAAACACAGCTATGGTGAAAGAGGCCACTTCACATAGTTTTTAATAATTTTCATAGGAACAATCTCACATTCCAGATATAAAGTAGTAAATGCTAATAAGTAGCTTGAATTTTAT
>NW_007734975.1:17600-22161 GCF_000696425.1 Galeopterus variegatus
TCACTTTACTAACAATCTTGATTCTTGAACCAATCTCATCACATTTTTAGTCTCTGACTCTCCATTAAATCAGCCCTAATCAAGGTTACCAATGGTTTCCTTAATGCCAAATCAAATAGTAATTTCTTAGAGCTAATCTTCATCTGGTAGTAACATTTCATATGAGTGATCACTTTCGCTTTTTTAAAACAATGTCTTCTCTTGTGCTCTATCACATCACTTTCTCTAGTTCTCTATCTGGTTAGTCCTTTTCAGTCATTTTTGCTATTTCCTCCTTTTTTAACTGTCCTCTAATGCAGGAGGGTTCCAGGACTCAATCATTGGATTTCTTTACTTCTCTACTTATAGTCAGATATGAAATATCATCCATATCTTTTATCTATGTAATGATAAACAAGCATATTCAGAGCTAAAAGGTAAGAGAAAAGTATTTCTATTTTAAGTTCAAATATAAATCTTTTCGGTGCTAGAATTGTGTCACAAATATTTTTGTAATTTTTTAGGGCCTAGTTATGATAAGAAGCACTATATAAATGGTTTTTACATGGATAAATTACTGAATGAATAGTTTACTTCTATAAATATTTACATACTTTTTATCTTAAATCAACAATTAAAAGTACATACATCCGACAACTATGAAAAAAATTCAGAGCTTCCTATATATTTGTAAACGTAACAAAAGCATAATCCCAAAATATGTCAGATGAAAAGAAAATGGGAAGAATATTTCTATAATACTTCTCTGAACTGAAGCTGATATGTGTTTAACATTTGCTTATTCCTGATTCATAGTAATTGGTAAAATACTATTTTCTCCTAAAAGCAGTGAAACGAATGCTCAGACAAGTTGTTATTCTGTTTGCTTATTGTAGCTTAGTTTATCCCTCTCCCCGACAACACTATCAATGTCCCTTGTTGACTAATCCAACAGCATTCTTAATCCCATGATCCCTAATACCTTCCAATCTAGCAATTTTTAAAAAGTTAAATAATAACTTCCCCAGTCTCTCTGCATCTTGGTGTGAACATACAACAAACTTCTGGCTAATGAAATGAAAGCAGATGTTGGCTAGAGAAATTCTGGGAAGGACAGGCAGCTCTGATGGCACCTATCCCTCCACTTCTGCCCTAGGATGTGACTCTTCGAGCTGCAGCAGCCCTCTTACTACCAAAACAGAAAAATCATGACTCTATCCCTCCACTCCCGTCCTAGGATGTGACTCTTCGAGCTGCAGCAGCCCTCTTACTACCAAAACAGAAAAATCATGACAGTGACATAGATTCTGGTCCTGATAGTACTGATTCATGGAACTCCTGGCAACAGATACCTCACTTCTAGATTTTTGCTATTTAAAAGAATAACACATAAAACAATATGTTAAAACCTCTTATATCTTTTACTTGTAGTTTTATTTTATTTGTAGCCAAGTAAAGTTCTAACTGAAAAGGAACTATGTCCAGATTTTCTGCTTTTTTCTTATTTTGTGTTTTAACTGTCAAGTGCATTATCTCAAGATAATCTGATTTTTAAAAACAGAAGATGAAACCAATGAATGGCCCTTCCCTTTCTGCTTAACACTTACAAGCCCTGGTGCTTCTGTTATGTCTGCTGAATGGTCACACTCTCTCGGTCATTGACTAGGCTTCACTACATCAGCCTTTTATGAACACTTTTACAGGAGGGGGACTGAGGTGGGACTTATACTTTTACAAGGAATGCTGAGTCGACGATTATAAAGCTTCTTCAGGGATGCAGCTTCTGAGCTGTGGAACGTAAATATGTTGGAATGGACAGTGTGTTAATTGTCATCCGTTTTCAGACAGTGATAAAAAAAATTCAAACGTCATAAAATGTTTCCCTAACTTATGCACCTCAAGCAAATATGTACTGGAAGACAAATAAAGAGAACATGAAGAAACAGACCTCTTCATTAGCATTTAACTTGGCAAGACACGGATATACAATTTTTCTAATTTCTGGGTCCATAGTAGATTGGAAGTAACCCAAGGGAAAAAACAAGAGGGTGAGGCTATTTCTGCCTATTGCTATAAAATACTCAACAGAGGACTTGGAGAAAAGACAAACAAACCCTCCTTCACAAAGGCTTTTGGTCACTTCAACCGCTTTAAATAATGTTTTAACATAGAATGGTTTACTTTTTGTACTTTAAGGGAGGTTTATTGTGACTGAATTCATAAAAACACATTTTAAAGCATCTAATAACAATGTTTAGTAATATAAATCCTTTTAAAAACTTATATAAACACTCAACCCCTAATTAGAGCACATTTCTAATTATGGGGAAACCCATTTTTTTCTAAAGCGATTGCCTAGAAGATGTTATGATTCTGCAGATGCTCTGAATACAGATTCACAGCCTCCAGATAATGTAAAAGAAAAAAAAATCGAACCTAAGCCAATTCAAACAACATTGATATAAAATAATAGCAAGACAACTTTACACTTTGCCTGAAACCATTTCATTTACATGCAAAAGAAATCATTACTACCAAGGGAAAAAAAAACAATATCTACATAAAACGTTCTCTTCCTTGCTGGAATATTAATTTTTCAATCTGTTCTTCATTTATTATTTTTTATTATTAAAATTATGTATGCTATTAACTTTCAGCCATATGTGATGCTACATACTGCTTATGGACATCCAGGAAACGATGTTTTAAAATCTCTTTGTTTTGTAAATAGCCATTACGGAAATAATCTAAAAGTAAAATGAATAAACATAGTACATCCTTTTAAATTTCCTGACTGAAGCACACCTGTAACCTTTCTTATTCTCAGTCTTTTAGTTTTTCAGATTATATATTTTATTTTCCATCTGGGGTATTATCTAGGCAAATGTCTTATCTTTATTTGTACTCATGCTAGTTCAGTTTATGCAAAATTCCAGTTTTTCTTATGGCAAATAGAGAAGAGAGAGCAAGAGATTGCAGTCATTGGGCCCAGCTTCACCCTCTGGCACTAAGTTAGTTGCTGGAGAACACTATCATCTCTTCTCAGGCACATTTTGGGACCTCGAAGTATATTAGTATTAAGCTATCTGAAAATAGCTAAAAATAGCCAAACAAACCAATTTAAAGAACACAATTATAAATTTAAGATGATATGCAAAAGATAACGTCTTGTAAATTTTATACCAGTTATCCTTAATTATCCAATAGTGATGTCTATAGTAATTTAAAAGAGAGAGAGAGACAGAGAAACAGAGAGACAAAGACAGAGAAATGGAGAAGCCCTTCCTACCAATCTAGTCTTAGTATTTAATGAAAAGATTAGCGATCGTTATGACTCACTAAGTCATTCTATAATTTTTATTAAACTTTCATGTTTTATTTAATTATTTTAAAACTATATCAGATCAAAGTCATCCTATGAATTAACCAATTACTAATTCAACAATTGCTGGAGTTAATTAAACTTATTTATCCAAGTACTCTCTATAACATGATTAATGGAACATAAATGAAAATATAAACTCTTTCGAAGAAATTCTCAAATCATGTGGTCTTTGGCAACTTTTGGTGAATAACTTGATGCCATACTTTGATGGAACTCACCTAATTTTAGGTAAGTATAAAGAAAAATGATCTGTTATAAAATTATATATTTTATAATGAGATTGTAGCTCAAATGTTTTTTAACTCATCTTGTAATTTCTGTAATTTTTAATGTGTTTAATATTTGGCTTTTTGAAAAGCACTTAGCAAAACTGAATAGTAAAACTGAATATTTCCCATGTATTTTAACTAATCCCTAGCAAAGCACACTTTTTTTGTAATGTCAGATGTGCACATATACATGTTATTTATTTTATAATTTGTAAAAAGTGTAACAGTAGAAACAGCCTATGTTTCAATAGGGACCGGTGGCACATTGATACTAGGGAATACTATGCAACCATAAAAGGAGTTTTATCTACTGATCTGGAGGGCTGCCCATAATGTACTATAATGTGAGTAAAATAATAAGTTGCTGAATAATGTGTAGAGTATGTTCTCATATCTGTAAACAAGCAAAGCCCTTGTTATTGTATATACGTATTAATTTATGGATAAACGTGTGGAAGTACTAGCATACAGACATACATACATCTGCATTTAATACTGAGCATGTATTACTTTTGGAATTTAGAATTTCATTTTAAAATATATTAAAGAAAATAATTCATCTTAAAAAAATAGGAAGAAGAAAAAAAAGGTAAGAAATGCCTAAAACATGGCTGTTGATCTTTAACCATCAGGATGATGAATTCTACCTTTACTTGTTTTGAATTTAAAAGAAAGGCACATGGGACAAATTGCTAAGACATGAATCATCGCTTAAAGATAAATTTAGCTACATCAGTACAATCGGAGGCCAAATAAATTATATTTGTAAGAAACTTTCCATCATAATTCCTTACTTGAGAGCATTTTAAAAACCTGATATAGGAAAAATATTTCATGATGTACTGATTTACTGATGTTCTGTACCTGCATGATTGCTGATATTTCTAATAATGGTGTAATTTTGAGTAATTGTTATATATTAGAATTT
>NW_007734975.1:22594-24829 GCF_000696425.1 Galeopterus variegatus
CATGATTGCTGATATTTCTAATAATGGTGTAATTTTGAGTAATTGTTATATATTAGAATTTTGCAATTAATGCTAATAGGTATTGAATTTTATTAATTTCTCAGAAGGAATATAGGATGCTGTGAGATTCCGATTATATATTTAACAGTCTTCTATTTAATGAGTTCAGAATCACTGATAGCAAACTACAACCTGCTATTTTCCATGCAAAAATAAAATAGGGTGACCTTCAAGTCGGATACATGTAAAGCAACGCATTGCAAATTATTGATTTGTGAGTTAAAGTCAGAATACTTTAAATGCAAAAATTAGCACAGTTTATATTTGAATTTAATTTCCCAAACCCTCTTTCCCTTCACATATAGACACTAAAACATACCCTGCTCCCTTCTGGCAAGATGACTTCATCTAAAACTTCAGAGAGAATATTAAAGTGAAACTTCCTCAGCCTTTGCCTACCAAAGCTATACGTCTATTTGTGTTTTCTGTAGCCTGTACCTGAATGAGAGGTCTTTTCTTCTCCAAGGCTAATCCTTTCACATTTCCTTTTTCCTAATCATTCTTCTAGCTTTTTCAGGAAACTGCTGTAATTGATGATCTCTTCCTTCTCCTGTATCTCCAACCTTTTACACTTTATAAGATCTTCCAAAATAGATTTAAATTTCACCCAAGTTCAAAATATCTTTCGCTTGATATTATTCCCTCTCAAATATTTCTCTGTCTTTCTTCTTTCCTTCACACCTAAATTTCTCAAAAGATATCAACATTGGCTCTCTGTATTTCCATATTTCCTATTCACTTCTACCCCATGTCTGTATATGCAGAAACTTTCATATCTATGTATTAAATTTCCCACTTAGCATCATTTGGATGTGTCAAAGTCACCACAAATTCAACACCCCCAAAACTAAACTCATAATGACTAATTGAGCACCCCTCCAACTGTACCAAATCTCAGTTAATGTCATTATTCCCATCCATCCACTTTTGCAAGCCAGAAGCCTAGGAATAATTAATAACATTTTCTTCTCCCAATTTTTTCATATTCAGTTAATCAGCAAGTCTGGTAACATATTTTCAGTTCTAAATGTTTGTTGAATCTTCTCACTTCTCTTCATCTATTCAAAGTCCTGTCTTCCCAATCCCCTGCTTATTCATTTCCAATAGTCTCAGCCACCCAATCGCAGTGATGATACTAAGTATTTACATTACCAGTAACTCTGCTGCCTCCAGAATCTTGATTTATGGTACCACATTTCCAACTTTCACTTCCTCTTTTTTCATTCCACCTACTCTGGTGTTTACTTCAACTATTATTCAGCTTTTGGAATCTTCATGACTCTACATATTTTCATTATATATCAGCCTCCCTTAGGTCCCAATGTTCCTCATTACTCAACTAGTTGTGATGACCCTCTGCTATCATTTTATCCCATATACATTATATATCATATACCCTGGCCCCTAACTCCTTACTTAAGCATTCATCTGGAAAAACTTCAATCATGGGTAAACCCAAATTTCCAAGTACCCATGTCTACATCTAAACAATCATAGCATGACTGAATAAAACACAATACTTACTGAGATCATTTTAACTTATGACTAAACATTTCAAGTGGCCCCTCAGCACTGCCTAACTATGCTTTACTTCTGGGATGATGCCCCTTTTTCTTCAATGGACCACTCTAAATTTCTCTTTCTTTGAATTTCCAATATTGCCTCCCCCACTCTGGCCTAAGATGATAATTTCATTTTATATTTCATTTAAAAAGAGGATAAGCTGTGAATTTCTCCACTTTTCTGACCATCAAATCCACTATCTACCTGCATCTTTACATATATACTATGAATTCCTTCAATTTACGATGGATGCATGCTCCCCACTCCTTTCTATGACCAACTTCTCCACTTGCGTACTGAGAATTCCATCCCTTCTGATGACTAAAGAAAATTTTGCCTTCAGTTGCTCATTATCTCCTGAAGTAAGAGGTTTCTTTCTTTAGAATTATTTCCATCAGCTTAAAAACATTATAATGTTTCCCAACTTAAGCAAAACAAACAAAAAAATTATGTATTGATTCCATGTTCTCTTCTCCTTGCAGCAAACACCTTGAATAGCTTTCTCTAGGTAAGTTGTCTCCATTTCTGTCTGCTCTTCTTAACCTGTTTTAATTTTAACCTGTTTATCCCCACCACTCCAATGGAAACTGCTCCTGTTTTTTTTTTTTTTTT
>NW_007734975.1:25975-31711 GCF_000696425.1 Galeopterus variegatus
TGTCTCCATTTCTGTCTGCTCTTCTTAACCTGTTTTAATTTTAACCTGTTTATCCCCACCACTCCAATGGAAACTGCTCCTGTTTTTTTTTTTTTTTCCTTCAAATTTTGCCATAACCTCCGTCATGTCAAATAAGATGGTCAATATTTGCTCTTTATCAGCATTAGACATGGACTAACTCTCCTCCTTCTAGGAACATTTTCTTCACTTGGCTTCCAGGACATCAACTTTCCCTGGTTTTCTCCCACCTCCACTCCCTCTGTCTCCATCTCTTTTGCTTTACTATATCCTTCTTCTCTGCTCTGCCTTTTAAATGACAGAGTATTCTAAAGCTCACTCAGTTTTCTTTTCCATCTTCACTTTCTGTAGGTAGAATCTCATATAACATTATGAATTTCAATATGACTGATGAACCAGGCCCTTCTCTTGAGTTTCAGACTATTATATCTATTTGCTTATGCAGAATCTTTACTCAATTANCCCTTCTCTTGAGTTTCAGACTATTATATCTATTTGCTTATGCAGAATCTTTACTCAATTACACAAAAAAAATTATCAAATTTATCATGGCTTTAAGAGAATTTTTTATCTTTCCCATATGATTTGTTTTCCTTACTTTTGAGTTTTCTCCATTTCAGTGTATGATTTCACCCAAGAACTCAGGCCAAAAACCCAGGTGTCCTCTGTTGTACTTTTCTCTTCTTTTACCACTCTCAGGCCATACAATCTAGTTGCAACTTTCCTCATAATAAATAACATGCAAGTATGTAATTATGAATTGACATTGAAATATTTTTCTCTTTCCATACTATAAATTTCATGATTTTAGGAATTATGTTAATTTTTCTCTCCATTCTCTCCTCAGTGCCTTAGCACAATGTCTGTCATGTAGTAAGTACAATGAATATTTACTGGCTGGATATTGTTAAGTAGCATATATGGAAGAGGCATTTTTGGTTTGTTTTCTCCTTTTACAAACAAGTAAAATACTGTATGTTTAACTCTATTAACAGTGGGAAGAGTTTTTCTTAGAAGTCACTTTCCTCATCAACCTAGGATTCATACTCTACCACCTAAACTTGTATTACTTTCAATCAAAACTTTGCCAAATCCCACAAATCCTACATTATAAACTAGTGAGGAAAAGGAAGTGCCTACCAAAGCCCAGTCATACATTGTCTTTTACTTTATTTAAGTGTTCATGAAATCTAGATTCTTACTTTTATTTTTGATGTATGAATGTGGGGACTGCAGCATTAATGGAATTAGTGACAGGTCTGGTGGAAGTGATTCCCATATTGGGCCACAACTTCTTTACAAATCTCTGCAGAATTTATAAATCCCACCTTAGAAAATATTTAAAAATCTGTGCCTGTGTCTATTCAAATATTTCTTAGTCACTCTTGTATGTAGAATATTAAAAATGTTACATTATGTTGTAATTCTAGGCATATATCCTTAGATCATGGAAAGTACTGCTCTAGAATGAAATATTTTGTGTGAGGACAGCATTGTAAAATACTAAACATTAGAGGTAGTCTTCACTGGCAAAAGTTAGGACTAAGGGAAAGACAACGTGTGAAATTGCTTAAGTAAAATATAAAATATTCAATCATTCTCATCATAAAAAGGCTTTTAATTATTCTTCTACTTGAAAACCAGCCTGGAAGAAAGGAAGAAATGTGGTCTTCAGAATTAGATGCAACTGAGCTCAAGTCTTTTTTCTGCCAATTACTAGCTACATGACTCTATTGTAAATTGCTTAATTACTCTGAACCTGTTTCCTCATTTGTAAAATGGTAATAGTGATACCTGTTTTCAATGCTTGTCGTGAAAATTAAATGTGGTAGTGTAACACACCTGATAAATAAATATAATGATTTTTCAAAGAGTGGCGAAAACAAGCTCCTAGCTAAATATGAGAAGATTTTGGAAAAGGCAACACTACTCTGGGAAAGAGAGAAAAACTGGTGTTTTGATTTTTCCATTGGTCCTTTCTTTCCTGGTGTGTAGAACAATTTAGCTATCTACTTTGGGATTTGAACTCTAGGTTTTGGGGTCCAGATGTTGAATAAAGATGTAGCTTTGAAAATAAATTTGCTTTGTTCATAAGAAAAAAAAAGATTTTTTTACTCAACAAGTAAAGTTTTTATGGTAAAAGATTTTTGTTGTTTTATTTTTACTCTACTAAAAGTAACTATAATTATTACATAAATGATTCAAGCATATGGAATGCTATACTCTGAGCAGAGGAACAGAATGCTATAAAAATTACAATGGCTACAAGCACTCAAAGTTTATTAGAGGTGGGTTTTCCTTTCCTTATCACTCATTCTTTAGTACTGAGTTACTATGAAATTACAATGCAATTATACCACTTTGGGTTTGAGAGTGGATGATAGCAGAGAACAAAATCACTGTGAGAGAATTTCATTGGTAAATCAAAGAGCTCTCTGTTAATTAGCTTCTGCCTACATACATAGTATAAAAAAAATAATTGCATGTTTATGAAAGAATGATTAGTTTGGGAATGTGCTGAGGTAATAAGAAAAAAAACATTAAGAGAGCAATTTGAGTTAATATCTACACATCATTTTATGTAACCACATCACAGAAGGGGGTCCCAGTTAATTAGATTCCTTTATTTAAATAGGAAAAATGAAAAAGAAAAGATATTCACTTAGGGTCTAATACAATGTATACCTAAATTATACACGGACATAATTTTGACCCCTTTCCAAATATATGGCAGGTATAAAAACAGAAACTGACTTATACTGAAATTTTCCTGCTTAAATATTGTTCATTTTGACATACAAAAATTGAAACTATATTTTAATAGAAATATTGTCTATAAAACACCATTTTAAGACATTCTGTACAATATAATTCCAACTCTTTCAGTAATTCTCAATTTTAAAAGTAAGCAAGACTGGGAATTCTAAATGCAGACCCAAAGTATCGTATTTTAGTATTCTCTTGTAGAAGTTTTTAAGATTTGTGTGCACATATAAATACACAGGTANTGAGAGTGGATGATAGCAGAGAACAAAATCACTGTGAGAGAATTTCATTGGTAAATCAAAGTGCTCTCTGTTAATTAGCTTCTGCCTACATACATAGTATAAAAAAATAATTGCATGTTTATGAAAGAATGATTAGTTTGGGAATGTGCTGAGGTAATAAGAAAAAAAACATGAAGAGAGCAATTTGAGTTAATATCTACACATCATTTTATGTAACCACATCACAGAAGGGGGTCCCAGTTAATTAGATTCCTTTATTTAAATAGGAAAAATGAAAAAGAAAAGATATTCACTTAGGGTCTAATACCATGTATACCTAAATTATACACGGACATAATTTTGACCCCTTTCTGAATATATGGCAGGTATAAAAACAGAAACTGACTTATACTGAAATTTTCCTGCTTAAATATTGTTCATTTTGACATACAAAAATTGAAACTATATTTTAATAGAAATATTGTCTATAAAACACCATTTTAAGACATTCTGTACAATATAATTCCAACTCTTTCAGTAATTCTCAATTTTAAAAGTAAGCAAGACCGGGAATTCTAAATGCAGACCCAAAGTATCATATTTTAGTATTCTCTTGTAGAAGTTTTTAAGATTTGTGTGCACATATAAATACACAGGTACATGCTATGAGTTCAGGCAAACAGATGCTTTTCCTTAGAGCTGTCTGACTCATCCCATCTGTAACCTATTGAAGCTGATGAAATAAACACCCTTCTGTGAATATGCAAAGCATTTTCTCCACTGTTCTTATTGCTTGTAAAACTATTACCAAAAATAGAGTATTCAAAGTTTCATGATGTCTGGGATATAGCAATGCTGTCCAACAGGTATATAACGCAAGCTAAATATTCTAGTAAACATATTTAAAAAGATAAAATTAATTATAGCAAAATTTTATGTATTTACCAATATGTCCAAAATTATTGGCATTTCAACATGTAATTGATATAACAAATTATCAGTGAAATATTTTACATCCCTTTTTTCATATTACGTCTTCAAAATGCAGTGTGCTTTTTACATTGACCTAGGACCTCAATTTCTTTTAACTGCATTGAAAGTACTCAGTGATCACATGTGGCTATTGACCGTATTGAACAGTGCAGGTCTAAAGCAGTCTTGGGGAAGACTCACCAGTCTGACGACTTAATGGAAAGACTATAAATTTAGTATTAACCTGGGAGTAATTTAATCATAATTATATCCATGATGTGCTATTAACTAATGGAGTATTGAGCACCTGAAGCCAACAAGAACATTGAGACCTTATAATTGTACAAAGAGAGCCCTGGTTTTAGTTCTAAGACAATACCTTATTGCTTGTTTCAGGGTCTTTGGGGGCAAGAGTAGAATAAATCATATGAAGACAGTATGACCAAGATGGAGGGGAGCCCTTAACAAGGAACGCACATGGCTGTAAGGAGTCGAGCACACTCCTGGCCAAGAATAAGCAACAAAATGGGACCCTCAGTCCTATAACTTCAAGAAGCTTGATTTTGCCAACAATCTGAATGAACTTAGAAGAGGATTCCAAGTTCTGGATGAGAACGCAGCCCAGACAGCACCTTGGTGAGACCCTAAATAGGGAACCCAGCCATGCCATGCCTATACTTTTACCTATAGAACTGTGCTGTTAGTTGTTTGTTTTTTAGGCAGCTAAGGTTGTGGTAATTTATTACACGGAAATAGAAAACTGACATTGCAATTGAATTGAGAGATTCTTTTGCTTAATCATAAAGTCTTTTTTTTTTTTGTTTTGTTTTTAATTATTACCATTTTAGTTATCAAATATATAATCCAGGTCTATGATATTCTGAATTTCAAAACGGATTTGGGGGACAAACTATGATAGCATGTACGCTAATTCACTAATATTTCCACACTGGCAAAGTTTACTTTAGTGCACCACCATTACACATTTATTCTGCCTATTTTTTTTCTTTTTCCCCATAAGGAACTGAAATCATTTCACACACAAACTAAGCATACTTTTAAGAACTGAACACCAAGCTCAAAGTTGCACGCCATATGCGGTAACCCAAATCAGTTTATAGCATATTAATTGGAAGTCATTCAATTAATAGTATTTGGGCACTGACTAAATGAGAAGATATTGCCCTAGTACTGATAACTTTGTGTCAGACTTTAGAGGGGGGATGGCAAGTTAAGTTTTCTCAGATGCTTTTTTTTAAACATATACATAACTTCATCTCTATATGTACCTTCTACAGAAATGTTTGAAAAGAGTTTACATTTTTACTTGGTGAATATTTGGAGTGATCTTAGTTGGAAATGTAGGTGTTAGAAGTTGTTAGAAATTGTAACTGAAGTGTTATGAAATAGAATTCAATATTTCTAATATGCTAAAAATCCCAATTAAAAACCCTGAGTAATACTGAAGACATACTGATACCTCCAAATTGTACATTATGAGAAAAAAAAGCAAGCAATCAAATATCAGAACAGCACATATGAAGTAATTTTAAAACTGTAAATATCTGTCAAGGCTTCAGGAATATCTTCCACTTTTTTGTTCTTATTTTTAATAACAGACATCAAATTGCCAGTAACTAATTTCTTTCTTTCTTTCTTTTTCTTTTTTTTTTTTTTTTTGTCCTTTTTGAGACCGGCCGCACCATGCTCAACCAGTGAGCGTACCGGCGGTCATCCCTATATAGGATCCGAACCCGCG
>NW_007734975.1:32081-32799 GCF_000696425.1 Galeopterus variegatus
TTGAGATAAAAGGCTATATGCAGTCCTGATATCTTCCAAATCATAAATTAATAATTATAAAACATAATAATTTCTATACCATAGAAAGATGCTCATAGAAAAGAGTAAATGATAAGTATTTATAATGGCTCATTCTGCTTTGATCTTTAACTAGTATAACCAACATCTTTCCAATCTAACAATGCTATATTTAAACTTTCTATTTACAGTCCTAAAGTCAATGCTCTTAGAAACCTTTTTTGACTTTTGATTGTAACTATGGATTCTTTTGATCACATTTTTAAAGTCAGCAAGTTTGAGTATAATATTAATGTTTGTAGAACTTCTAAGAGCTTTGGTAACAATGTTTGAACATTTTCATATCAATGAAAAAGCCACTCATACAACCTTGTGATACTAAATACTTTTGTTTAAAGTAACCACTTGAACTGTAGGAACAGTAATCAACAACAACTGAACTAATATTCTTTGCTCCTCCCTTAAAATTCTTTGATAATTTTGGTATATTATGGGTTCAGGGAAATACGGTACAAACATAATCTGGAGAAGAAGAGATTAATACTCTCCTTAACCTCTTTGAATTCTTTAATTCAAAATAAATTTAATATACAGAGCATGGTGGACTGAGGATAGACTTATTTAGTTATTGAACTTAGGGATCATAATACAACTGCCACTCATCTAAGATATCCATCTATGGGTGATTTTGACCATTTGA
>NW_007734975.1:32923-48404 GCF_000696425.1 Galeopterus variegatus
GATCATAATACAACTGCCACTCATCTAAGATATCCATCTATGGGTGATTTTGACCATTTGACTTGAACAAAAGTTATTAACTAAGTTCCTTGGGGGCAAAACAAACAAAGAGAATGATTATGCCATTTGTGAAAGTGGTGCCAAGAATATCACATCATCTCTCTCATATATCACACATGAGTCAACTGCTAAAGGAAAAATTCTTATGTGACCTCTTAGGTAATAACTGCTATACCATAAAGTAAAAGTATGACACAGGCATTAAAATGTGACAGGAATATAAAATGTTTCAAATAGCTGCCCATATGAGACTTAGAGAGTTAAATTGGGTTCAATTACTTTATTTCATATTGTGAAGCACCTAGAATAATTTAATTGGAACAAATAGCCAGATAAAAATGCCTGAGCAGATATTTGGAAGTTTTAATAATATCTCTCACAAATTCAAAAAGAATTATTAATCAATTTATATTTCAGACTGTTAACTAACATAAATAGGTGTTTTACCAATAGATCCTTTGCTTATTGTGATTAACAATTTAGCCCTAATGGAATAAGAGTTTACTATTTTTTAAAATTTTGGATATATATTTGATAAAGAGTTTAAAGCAGAGTAGAAACTACTAGAATCTATATGAAAATAGCATAAATGCAAGCTAGAATAAATAACATACAAAAAATAATGAACTTGCTGAACATATTTTTTCATAGGATTCTTGATGTAAAAAGAAAATCATAAAAAGAAGATTCTATTTTCAAGGCATTTAATTCATTCAGGAAACTACAGATAAATTCTAAAATATCAAGTATTATTTTCACTATAAGTAGCATACTCTCGGGTACTAAAGGTTAAAAAATGGAAAAGATCCTATTCTATTCTATCCACTCTTCCTGGAAGAAATTCCAGCAGCAGCCTGTAAGGTAAATGGAGTGTGGAAAACCAATTCACAAATTGCAGGCTTGAGAAAGAATAACACTGCTTAGAAAATGAAAGTCGATCAAGATTGGAAACATTTCACCTGTTTTCATTTAAATCTTCCATCTTTTTTCCTGCTGATTTAGAAAACAGAATACAGCATAACAGGACAGTAGGGAGTATGAACTCCAAATATTTCAAACTGCCCACATGGACATGCTCAATGCAATTTTCTGTGACTAAAAAAAGTTAGGTATTTGGATAATCTCCCAGTTAAAACTTGATTTATGAAACTTCACATATGTGTTTCAATTGCATTTTTGTCCTTCTATTATGTAAGATTCACTTTAAGCAATTAAGATAAAAATAAATCTCCCAGTTAAAACTTGATTTATGAAACTTCACATATGTGTTTCAATTGCATTTTTGTCTTTCTATTATGTAAGATTCACTTTAAGCAATTAAGATAAAAATTAAAAAAACTATCATGAAATTTAAATATGAAAATGACTTGAAACTTTACTACTTCCCTACTTTCAGTTAAAGGTATGCCCACCCTATCTCAGAGAGGTAAATAAGCATTTAATTCAATATTAAGTATCTGAAAGAAGAGATACCTATTATTGTTATTTCTCATTCAATCTGTGTCAAAATGCTCCATGGTCATAAACACTTTTCCAAAGCATTCAGGCTAAATCCTTCATGTAAATTCCAAACTGTTTTATAAACAGCCCCTCAAGTCAATTAATTCTGACAAGTCAATACAATTGAAGAACAGAGTCCCATTGCTTTAAATTTAAGTTCAAAGCAAGTATTAAGAAAAGAAAGTTAGTGTTTTCTAAAAGGAACAATTAGTTACCTGCTACCAATTTTTCCACATCACTGCACTTAGAAATTTGATATCAAATTCAAATGCTTAAAACCTGAGAAATTTTGATTTGTCAGTCCCATAGTCACCAAACTATTAGATTAATGCTTACTTATATGTAAAATACAAATAGATCACAATTTCATGAGATTTTCAAAGAAATTATTATTCCAATATTTCAACTCGAATAGTAACTAACACCAGTGAACATATACTATATGATGGCTCCTGTGCATAATCTCATTTAATCCTCATACCAATCTTGTGAGGTATAAGAATTCTCATTTTAAAAATTGCCATTGTCATCCCCATTTTATAGATTAAAAAAAATGGTAGAGCCAATATTTGAACCCAGGCTTTCACTTTCAAGAACCCCTGCTCTGTACCTGTACAATGAGCTACAGGTGATTTTTCTTAGGAAGATTGGGATATATTGTACTATCTACCTGTTGTTACTGGCCAGAGTCATGTATTTTTGACAAGGCTAATCTGAATTTGGCATACAACTATTGGTCTGAGATTACAGGGTATGGACTAGGAATCCAGGCAGATAATAGAAATGGTAATTTCAAACTGTTTTCGTTAAATTTTGAATATAGTAAATCTCGAATACAATACACTATGATTTTGAGTTACACATCTTCAATTACAAGCATTACAAATCATGAGTAATCTATTATTGTGGTTTTAACCTTTCCCTCTGCGTACCAGCCTCTGCATATCTACTGCCATCAGCACCAGTCGCCCTTATTATGACAGTGATTCTCAAGGGCAAGAGAGAGAAATGTGTTCTCTTCCTTCAAGGAGCCCATCAGAGGGAGTAGAGATACCTATTAAAGCTCCCTGGGTGACTTTGGAGACTTCCCTCCCCCTCCAGCAGGCATGTCCTCTCATCCCCGAGGTTTGAGAATTCTTGATATATAGAGAAAAATAAATAATAACATTTATTGAGTGATTTTTATGAGTCAGAAACTGTTCCAAGAACACATTCAATCTTCACAACCAATTTATGAACTATACTAACATTCCCATTTTATACATGAGGCTCAGATAATTTTTAAAAACTCTCCTATGGTCACACATTTAAAAAATGGTAGAGCCTGGCTTGGAACTCAGAAAATCTGATTCCAAAGACAGCGCACTTAATCAGCATACTATACTGCCTCTCACTAGTCCACTGGAATAATTATTTAAAAATCACTAAAATTAGGTCTTAAGCTGTCTCTTTTTTTATTTTATTTTATTTATTTATTTTATTTATTTTCCTTTTTGTCTTTTTTCGTGACGGGTAATGGGATCGCAACCCTCGGTGTCACGCCCGCACTGCGCTCAACCAGTGAGCGGACCGGTCTCTATATGGGATCCGAACCTTCGGCGGGAGCACCACCACACTCCCAAGCGCCGCACTCTACCGAGTGCGCCACCAGGCCGGCCCATCTTTTTTTATTTTTTATTTTTATTCTCTCTCTCTCTCTCTCTCTCTCTCTCTCTCCCCTGTTTCCCCCATCCTTCTTTCTTCTATCTCTCTTTGATTTTTTTAATACTTTTAACCTTGTTCTAAACAACTATCCTAACTAGTTTTGATTGTGCCCAAGTGTCAAAGTGCCACTGTTGTATAAATCAATTCACTCTAGCATACTTTCTTTTGAAATTTTAATTGCTCTATTTATTTCATTTAAAAACAACTTATTAAGATGACATATCACTTATTTGATCATTTAAAAAATATTTAAAGATAAAATCATATGAATGAAAAAACAATGACTAAATTTAGTGACACAGATGAATCTCACAAGTACAATATTTTGCAAAAGAATCAGATGCATAGAGTACAAACTGCATGACTGAATTTATGTAAAGTGAAAAAAGAGGCAACCTGACCTATGGGTTACATAGAATTCAGGACGGTGGTTACCCTTGGAATAGGCACAAGGTGGCTTCTGGGATTTTGTTACTATTCTGTTTCTTGATCTGGCTGATGGTTACACAAATGTTTCATTTTGGGATATTCACTGAGCTTTACACTTAGGTTTTGTTTACTTTTACATTATGTATATTACACTTCAATACAAAAGTTCACATTAAAAGGCAATGCTTCATCCAAAATTCTCATTTGGCCATCTGTACTTTACCACTACTTTCTCTCTTCCAAGAAAGATGCAATGAATTTGATTCATAAGTAAAACCAATACTATTTCTACACAAATTGTAAAGTTATTATTGTCCTATTTAGGAAATGTTTTATGAAATGTTTTAAAAGTCAGGCTTCCTGAGGTATAATTTATACAATGTAAAATTCACCCTTTTATATACAGTAAAATGTACGGTTCTATAATTTTTGACAAGCACATGTATGTGTGTGACCACCACCACAATCAAGCTACAGAAGAGTTCCATTATCCCCCCAAATTCCCTCCTGCCCTTATATAGTCAACCTCATCCCCCAACCTCCAGCTCCTAGCAACACTGATTGATTTTCTGTCCCTATAGTTTTTCCTTTTGCAGAATGTCATATAAATGGAATCACACAGTATGTATTCTATTTAAGTCTGGCTTCTTTCACTTAACATAATGCATTTGACATAATGCATATCAGCAGCATGTTCCTTTTTATTGTTCAATAGTGTTACAGCTGAAGAACATTTGAGTAGTTTCCAGTTTCTGGTGATTACTAATAAAGCCACTATAAACATTTGTTTACAGGTTTTCATGTGTGCATATCAGCAGCATGTTCCTTTTTATTGTTCAATAGTGTTACAGCTGAAGAACATTTGAGCAGTTTCCAGTTTCTGGTGATTACTAATAAAGCCACTATAAACATTTGTTTACAGGTTTTCATGTTAACAAGAATAATATGTTTAATGTTTTAATTCCAAGTTGTGCTTTTACCTGCACAAAATATTTTTTATATTGCCTTTTGTCTATAGTAATTCTGGTACCTAGAGAATATACCAACCAATTCAAAATAATATGAAATCAGAAGCTGAATCAAATTAAATAACACACATCTTTCAAGCACAGATCAATTTTTGCAAATTCCTCCCTTAAAAATATTTCTTTTTGCAATCACTTACAGAATAAAGAACAAAAATATTCTATTAAATTTCTGGATTAATAATTCAAAATCCTGTTTATGTTATGCAAAATTAAAGGCATCATTAATTAGGACTCTGAAATCATAATGAATAAAGGAAAAAAAAAGGTAAGAAAGGTGCCTTGAAAAGGGAAGTGTTTTATGCCTCTTTCATAACTCTCTAATTTAATATATTATAAGTTTAACCCAATTGGTTAGTACTTTTTGTCCATGAAAATTGGGAAAGGATTTGAGTGATAAAATGGAAACATGGTAGATGTTACCTAGCATGTTGTGGTAAAGTGGAATGGCCCGTCCATGGGTAGTAAATGCAGTCATGACTAGTGGGACCGTTACACCTGCAGGCAATTACAGAACAGAAAACATCATTCTCCATCCACAGTGACATGCACACACATGCACCAGTGCTCACACAGGGAGCCTCGGAGGAAGAACATGGGAAGCAAGCACACCAAGTACCTATCCATCAGGCCGATGCAGTCTTCAATACTTGAGCCTACGCACCTGCAGAAGATGCAAATTTAAAAAAAAAATACAAGAGAAGAAAAATTAGCCAATTTTTAAAAGAGTCAGTAAGATGAATACCAATTTGTCAAATTCTTAATTATAATTACTAAAGAATTTTTGGAACACCATGAATATAAAGCCAGCAAGAAGATTATTTCTTGACGCATACACAGAAATTAATTGCAATTACTATGCAAGTGGAATGCAAAGAAACAAGTCCACAGCAGAGGAAATTTTACCCTAGTTCTGCGGATAACTTCCAAACACACAAAGCTCATTTCTAATACTTTTAATTCATTTTCTTCATTCATGATTATACATCTTCATTAATAACTTGATATTTCAATGGCTATAATTGTTTTCATGTGCATGGGTTCTTCTAACAGGCCTTTGGTTTAAGTAAAAAAAAAATTAATAAAAAAGGAAACATAAGCGATTCAATATAATATAATAACCTAGTGCTTAATGCTCATTAAAGACTGCTTTTGGCAGAAAATGAGTTAACATGCTTTAATGCTATTCTCATGGATATTTTACATAATCAAATTATTCTGGTCCTTAGCTATGACTGTCTTTATAACATACTTATCTTTAAACATGAATTTATTTAAAAGCAAATTAACTGGTTTCACCATACTGCAGTTTATCTTGATGCTCTCTTTTAAAATAGCAGTGCCATAACAGAAAAACAAAAACAGGTTTTTAAAACTGCCATAATATTGTACTCAAACAATAACAAATAAATAAGTAGTCCTCAAGGAAATGAATAAATTGAGAGCTAGGTAAACAAGGAATCCACTGAGATTAACATTTTTTTGTGTGGCTGGCCAGTACAGGGATCCGAACCCTTAGACCCTGACGTTATAACACCATGCTCTAACCAGCTGAGCTAATTAGCCAGCCCTGAGATTAACATTTAAATGGAATTATATAAGTACATAGAATTCTCATGTACAGTCCCTAAAATTTCACTTTGAACTGTTATAGAAATATTATTTCATTCATCTTCCAGTGTACTTTAATTGTTTTTCTTTCCCTTTCTACCCATCGAAGACATATAGCTCCAAATCATTATCAAGAGTTCTCCCATAGTCACTGTCTAATTTGGCTGGTAATGAAGATTTTATTTTCTCCAAATTCTGAATTTTCAAAACTAAAAAGGAAGCCGAACATAAAAAGCTATCCAGATATAAGGCCAGACTATACATTATATCTTTAGATAACTCTAAAAATTGGTGAACTAATATAATTTATCTATAATAACAATTGCCATTATCTCTCTGTTTCATCAATATCTGTTATAACATTTCTACTAGCTGAGAATTTGAGGATTTGTTTTGAACAGCAGAGACAAATCTTAACCCACAGAAATATGCAAAAAACATCCGTGACAAAAGTCATTAAAAAAAATCAAATAGGAAATAACTAGAGTATACAGCACTGAATTTTTGAATTGGTACCATACATAATCCATAATCAAAACCACTTCTAAAAATGGAAAATTAACCACTAAAAATCTCCCAAGTAATCTTATATAGTTTTCTTTTTATTCTATTCTTAGGAACTTATTTTTTCTACGTTTCTATTACTTCTATTACATCATTTTCAAAATGCTTTTTTAATACAGTATTGCCATTTTGTAAAATTAATAGTCTACTTCTTATTTCCAAGTGAGAATGTGAAAAGCTGTGGTAAGTTTGCAATCTGTGTCTTTATAATAACTCTTTAAAGATTAAAAATATCAGAAAGTGAAATTCAACTTGTGGGGAAGAAATGAATAATAAAGGATCCTCATCTGTTAAAAAAAAAAAAAATGTTACCTGACTACTAAGTGTTCTATTGTTCTAGGAGCTGGAGGGAGAAAAAAATGAATTAAACACTTTTCCTATTCTCAGTAAGCTCACAATTTAATAAAGGAGACAGATGCATAAACAGATGTGTATTGAATAATGTTATAAATGTAATAAGAAACGTGAAAAAGTGGTTTAGGGGAGTGTGTAGGGGGGACACCTAGTCCATTTCCAGAAGGTCATGGTAACCCTTCTGGAGGAGGTAGGAAGCTGGAGTTTAGGGTGCTTAGAGCTGGGACTGGGGTAGCAGTGATTTCTAAGGGGTAAGAAACAGCAGGAGCAAAAGCATAGATCTAAGAACTGTGTAGTGTATACGCACAACTTCAAATAGCTGAATGGTTGGAGAGCAAAATGTAAGGCAAAAAGGAAGAGGAAAAAGAAGCTGGAGCATTAGACAGGAGCCAGATTTTGAGGACTATTTGCTTTGTAACAAACTTAATGGAAAACTACCGTAGGATTTTAAAGCAGTAGTGAAATTGTTAGATTTGTATTTTAAGTAGGTCTCTTTCCCCTGTAGCGGCTAGTCAGCTGGAAGCCAGGTAGATTCTTTGGCATGGAGACTATTTTAATCCATGTGAGAGATGATGGACTAAACTATGGAAATATTAACTGGAATAGAGAAAGGCAAAGGGACCGATTCAAGAAATGCCTTGAAAGGTATGGGAAAATAAGAAAAAACAAATAGAAGTTGATAGTTGATTTAATGATAGAAGTGGAGGGCTCAAATGAGTGAGAGATAACTCATATCTTTAGTTTTCAGAATAGTGGTACCATTAATGAGTGAATCCAGAACACGGAACATGTTTCCTTGTGTGTGTATTTTCCCTGTGTGTGTTAGGGTTGAAATTTCAGTTTTATATACCTAGAGTTTCGTGTGATTGTCCTACATCTAGGTAAAAATGTGCCTCAGCAGTTAGAAAGATGACCTGTGGCTAAAGGGAGAAAGGGGGCACAAGTGTAATGATCAGTTTTGAAATATAGGAGAAAGTTGAAACCATGTACATGGATAGATGGCTGAAGAAGAAAACAGAAAATGAGAAAAGCAGAGGCAGTAGATGGAAACCAAAGGAAATCCAATAGCATAGGACGTAAGGTGAGTTCTCTGTGCCAGAAGCAGAGGAAAATATAATCGAATAAAATCAATTAGCTGCAGTGTCACGGAGGCCAAATGAGAAACAAACTTCAAGGAACAAGGAGTGATCATCAGTATGAAATGCAGAGAGATCTTCTAAAACAAGAACCACTAGAGAATTTTACTTGTCACTGTCAAGGTCACTAGAATTTAGGTTGCTGTGAGTTGAGAAGCAAATCGTAGATGGGAGAATAGAGGCAAAGGGAAACAGCAGGGAGGGACTGGGACAGTAGGATGTGGGGTCAAGAAAGTTGTTGGGGCCATTGTGTAGGATATTTGAGACTTAAATATATTTATAAACTGAGATGAAAGAAAAAAATGAAAGTCAAAGAAGAATGAGGCTAAGACCGAAGTACGCCATCCTCTCTAAATTTGAGCAATTATGCACTTAAAGACATATGTTGTATTCAACTCTTTGTACTTTCTCTGCTATAAGCAACTTATCAACGCATGCAATTTACATTGATTCAGCAAGCTCATAGAATAAAAGAAATATTAAACTTCTGAAGAGTCAAAACTGCAAATAAAGGACTGGATCCGGATATGGAATAATACAACTGTCAAAAAAATAGTGTTACCAAGTAGAATATTTGCAGAAAGATCAGCAAAGAAGCTGTGACATGTTTAATCAATATATTCCAAAACAATATGTAGAATTATGAATATTGAGCTGTGTTTAACATTTGTTGGTACTTAATGATATATAACTTCCTTGATGTACCCATATAGCCAGCACCGTTTCAATATTTTGACAAAATCTCTTCCAAACTTTGAACATATTTTCAAATATATTTGGAAACCTAAATTCTAGTTACCTTGAAAATGACAATAAAATTCTCTTAGTAGTTCCTATTTTCAAATTTTTCAGATGAAGGTTTATAGACTTAAAAATTCCACAGCCATTCATCCCTTTTCTCTATGAATAGAAATTTTTTCACTATGCAATTTATAAGATAAAATAGTATTGATAAATATGATTGAGAAATGTGAAATTTAATAATATAAAAATTTAATTATAACATTAACCAAAACATTTAATAAGAGTTTTTAAAGATTCCCCATGAATTAAACACTGTAATTCAAATCTAAGATGTAGATTTGTTCTGAAACAAAACCAAAATTAAGTTGAGATTAAATTAGCATGGACTCAAGTGATGTTAGTGAGGAAAGTATAATCCCTGCCCTCACTGCCATTTTATTATATACTAAATGTAGTGTACAAGTTATCTTTTAAAATTCTTTTCATGGTAATTTCAAATATGAATGTCACTCTTCAGTTTTAAATTATTGCTTATCAATTCAAAATACTTTGGAGAAGTGTTTGGTGTTAATAAAGGATACAAATTGGAGTATAAATTCACTGGACTGTGAGTTCATAGAGGTCAAGAGCTGTGTCATGCTCATTCCTGAACTTGACTGTCACTATCTGATGCAGATCAGGTATACAACTTAACAAAGTTGAAGAATGAATGAAATGAGAAAAGACTGCTAAAATAAGAGTCCTCTAGTCAAGTGAAGAAGAACGATGCTGTAAGCTTTTCTTTTTTTTTTAACTTTAAGGATATTAGTTAGAATCTCTTGATAGGGGCTAAATGAAAAAACCTATGTTAAACATAGCTAAAGAAGTTATTAGAGCCAATATATTTAATGCACATTTAGAGTAGTAAAAGTGCTTTTAAGGTATTTTGCAGACAATTTTATTTTCAGAAAAATCATTAAACAGTCTTTAAAATAAGAACTTGACTTCTAAAAAAAAGTGATTTGAAAGACTATTTCCATTAACTTGGTTCTTGAATTACCTGACACAATACTGGCATATAAAAGAAAAGCTGTTTCCAAAGTGGAGCTGGCCTGGTGAGCTCACACTTACTGATAGGTCAGTTATTACATATATTTAGGAATAAAAATAATCACTCATTCCATCATCCCCACTGCCCCTGTAATCCATCTAGGGAAAGATCATATCTCTACATGTTCAATTTGAAAAGAAGGGACTGTCTGCACAAAACACCTCATTGCTTCTGTAAAGGATCACACAGCACTATGGCTGCACAGCAAGAGAGTACATGCGGGGCTTAGGGACTTCCACTGAATTCCTAAATTCTGTTCTAGGGCAGGAACCACAGCCCTTTATAAAGTCAGTGAACCTGGATGGTATGGAGGCTGTTAGAAAAAGAATGACAGGAAGCTAAATGAAAACAAAAACGAAAAGCCTTCAGGACTAAGTCAGTCAGTAAAGAACGCATTTACCTTGGAAGATGCTGGGGAGAACAATATTCAAATTCTGTCTCACCATAATTCTGCAGCCGTGAGTTGCTAAAGGCATCTTCTTTCTATTTACTTGGAGTTCCGAGATTTGTTCCCTATTACACCTTCATCCTTTTTGGCTGAGATCCAAATTTTGTTACTACAGTAAATTGATATCTTTTCATGGACCCCCCCACTTCTATTTCCCCCGATATATGTTTTCCTTTATTATATAATCATGATTTAAAATGGCTGAGAGGAAGACACACCAGCCACACATTCATACTATGGCTCTGAGATCTCACTTTCATTTCCCTAATGGCTTCCTTGTAATTAGATTTGCAAAAACAGCAAAAGGTCTCATTTTGAATGGCAACAGCTGTTGACATCAACATTATATTGAATAATTTACTGGTTTAATTTTAGCTGCAAAACAATAAAACCCTCTTGTGGATGATTTTAGCAGGCAAAGTTTTCTCTTTCTGTTGCTGACTCTTCTGCTCCAGCAGTACCAGTGGTTTTTTTCAAGAAATACTCAACTCAAGTGTGCTAAAAACTCACAAGGGGAGAAGTTTATTACTTCTAGTTTCCTTGAGGCAAAGTGTCTATGTGACTATCTCAGTATCCTCAACCTATGTGCTTATGTTTAGACCAATGAGTTGGCAGTTAGCTTTTCCAGCTGAATTTGAATTTGAATGGCAGAATATTACTTTACCTTTCGAGGATCTGCCACTTCACAGAGTGACTTAAGCTGATTTCTTGACCTGCAGGAAACTGTAGCAGCATCTGCAAATTGATGTTTTCTTGGCAGGAAATGATGTTGCTTGCTTAACTTCTTCAATATCCCCTAACAGCTAGTCCTTAATCTGGCAGAAAATCTTTTTATGGAGTGTCATACTTTCCTGCCAGAAATAAAGTACCCAGGATGATTCTCAACAAGTGTGTGTTTGTTTGTTGTATGTGCACATGCCTGTGGGCACACACAAGGGAGAAGAGGTTTTATGGATGGGAGGACGATAGAGTATGTAAAGCTGCTCTAAGTTTGAAAATTATTCATCCTTTGGAGAAAAGAAAAAGAAAAATCCTTACTAAATTAGATTTATTGTCTTTTAAGAAATAGTTGGAATTCATTACATGAGTGATATTATGTATTTTATTTTTGCAATTCACTGCTTTTCTTCTTTCTGTAATGTGTTATTCAACTGTTATCAATATCTAATTATTATACATGGCACAATGCATCCTTTTGAAAAAATAGAAAAACATGCAACAATCTTTGAATTGCCCTATATCATCCAAAGAAACTCTAGGTTCTAAGATAGCCTGTAACAAAATTACTTTCACAAAATGTAGTAGTTAGTCTATTAATATACATATCCCTAGGTTCCCCCTTTTTCCTGCCATCACTCCTTTGCTCATATTTTGTTGAAGGAGTAATACATTTATCAAAGAGACATATCCCCACTTTAAGCTGATTGTGACCACAAAGATACAGAAACAGAAAACCTCTGTTGAATATTTAATAAACACAGATCTAAAAAGCATAATCACTGCCTTGTCTTTTCTGATATCATGAATTTCCAGTAACATTCTATACTGCATCCAAAGTATACTTGACACTAGCTTCATAAAGATGTCAATAGAATGGTGATAGGTAAATGTTAAGCAGAAATATTACAAAGGGAACAAATTTGATTCTTTAAACTATTCTCTTAGAAAGAATTTCTCTTAAAATAACATATTAAAGATAGGGTTCTGTAAGAATAGTCTACACTTAGGAGACAGTATCCAGGATAAAGACACATGTGTATACCTTTTGACTAGTAACACATACAAGGCTGAGTGAGTCCTTGGCCAACAGGGATGCTTACCCTTGGGTGCAGTTTGGATGGCATGGATGACACTCCCGATCCTGATCTGCGTACTTGAAAATGAAACTGTTTGCCCCTTGTAAGCCATCTGGACATTTTTCCACACAATTTGGGCCATCCTTAAAATGAGAACATTTTGTACAGTTGTCAGGTCCCTGAAATGCAAAAAAGAAAAAAAAATGAGAAAGAAAACTGGGTGTCATTTCCTCTGAAATGTATTTATTTTGGCTTAGTTACTGAGACTTCAGTGGGTGGCAAATCTTCTTCTAGGGAACTAGAGAACCTTTAAAGCAATACAAATGTAGGTGTAACTATTGTAGAATAAAAAGCACAAAGGACAGCCTTCAAGTTCAGTTCTGATACACTGTATTATGTAAAACATTATGATAACATATGTGTTCTTGAAATATTTTCCTTTTTGAAATGAGCAGTTCCTGGATCAACTGATTTCTATGTCATGCCTCGAAGCTGATTTAATTTGATCACCAAATTGTCCAATGACTCTTTCAAAAGGATGTCAGTATTTTCCTTCTGTAATTTATTTCTGGTGATAGTACAGTGCAACAAAGTTTGGTAATGACATTTCCCCTAAGGGTATTTCATCACCATCACTGGAAATATGTGAATACTTTTACTAAATAATTAATGAGAAAAGGGTTACAGTAGAAATTAGGAAACACCAGATTACACATGAGTAAGATATAAACTATCTTTTGGTTGTTCAATGACTTTATTTGAAAAATCAATTTTAAAATTTACTATGATTGAATTATCATTAATTAGGCAATTTAGGCAAATAAAAGTAATTAATAGGTTATTCTTCATCTCAAATCAATTTGTGATAATACTAGAAATCACATCATATCTATTTATAGGGATTTTAGTAAATCACAGAATAATATCGAGAGCCATAGAAATGTACATTCTGATGAGCAAATATCAAAAACTCTGTAATAATAAAGCAGATACATACAAAAGTAAACATCACGGAGAAACATATCCAAGAATAAAAGTGATATAAATATAAGCATGATAAATTTAAATAGAAGTAACTCACTTTATACATTTACATTTCTCACATACATTAGTCTTCTAATATGTAAAATGTTAATAAGCAATAATAATATGAAAATATATTTGAAAGGCATGAGAAAATTAACATGTTAAAGGTATGATATGGTGGGGAGGGAAGAATGGGGGGGGGAAGAGAAATGGGTAAAGGGACCTAAAAATCAACTACAATGTATATTGAGAAGTTAAAATAAAAACAAATAAATAAATAAAAATTAATTAATTAAAACTAATGTTAAAACTAATACTAAACATTTAATAACTTTACTAAATAAAAACTGGTTTGGATTTGGAGAAGTGGATAGTATATATGCAAGAAAAAATAAGTATTATTATATAATAAGTATATCCTCAGATGAGAGAAAATTGAGACCATTTTGATAAAAAATGTTATTTTTCTTAAGAGATGCCCACATTTTCACATACTCAGCTGTTCTGAATATTACCTACTTGAAATTTACTTTTACTTCTCCTTTTTGGACACCATATTTTCTTAGGATTCCTATTCTCTTTGACCACTCATCCTTGGAACTTCTTCCCCTGACCCTTTTCTCCCCAACATTGTCTATGTCCACAGGGTTCAGCAATTATTATAGTTCACATTGAAGACAATTTAGATAAATAAGATATAGTAAGTATATAGGGAGAAAATTATATCAGGTTTAGAGTTAGAAACAATGTGAATTTGGACAGGGTTCAGCAATTATTATAGTTCACATTGAAGACAATTTAGATAAATAAGATATAGTAAATATATAGGGAGAAAATTATATCAGGTTTAGAGTTAGAAACAATGTGAATTTGAGAGACAAGAATTAGTACAAAGTTATTCAGAACTGTTTAGTAGGTAGGACTATGGAGATAGGTTTATTCATGGGTGCACCATACATCCCTACACAAATGTTAATCCCAAAGCAGCCAGACATTGCAAGTTGGTGATATAATGCATTAGGAAATCAAGAAATAAAAGATTTTAAAATCTAAATATGTAGGCTGCTAATGAGAAATAATGGTATAAAAAGTAGTAAAAGTAATCAGGAAGAGGTTTCTAGAAATCCTGAGGCTGGCAAGGTTCAATCAACACGTATTTCACTACTTTGATTTGAGGCTCAGAGCTAAAAGAAAGAAAAAAAAAAAAAGAAAGAAAAATAGCCAACGAAACCTAACCCTTATTCCACCTGAAGAGTTTGCTAATGATAACTCTTTATTTCCTCCCCAAGAAAGAATACTTCACATACTTCCAATTTTAACACCTGTTCATGGGTACTTAGGCACATAACACTGTCTATTATACAGAACCATTTACTGTGCAAGTATGCTCAGTGTCATGACTTATTATACAAGAGACATGCTGATGCCTTCTTGCAGAACACAGAATAAAACTTACTTTAAGTAAATTAGGCAGTAACAGTCTGAATTAGAAATTAAGATTTATTTTTCTATTAAGTTCTTGTAATGTAAAATATAGCTCAGGTGAAATCAGAAGATATAAAAAAGTTATAAAGATAAAATTAAGTTCGAATTTCATCTTTACATATTCTGAAATAAGATGAATTATTTTTTGTTCTTTCTTGTTTTTAAGCATCTCTTAATTATTTTGATTGTTTTATTATGATACAAAACCTAATGTCTTAAGTTGACAACTAAAGAGTACTGAGAAATCACAAAAAATTAAAATGTACTGATTCCCCATCTGATTTCCATAAAAAAGAGAATTAAAAAAATATACAAGTGTCTAATGCATACTCTCCTATCACTGCATTCACAAAGCTTTTAAGAGCCTAGATGTAGTGAATGAAATAAATGCAACAAAAGAAAATGTAGGTGAAAGCAATATTTTCTTTATCTCTGATTCTAAGCTACACTTGGACTCAAAAATCTAGATAGACAACTAAAGGATAGGCTGAATTCTGATAGAAACATTA
>NW_007734975.1:49218-50166 GCF_000696425.1 Galeopterus variegatus
ACTCTCCTATCACTGCATTCACAAAGCTTTTAAGAGCCTAGATGTAGTGAATGAAATAAATGCAACAAAAGAAAATGTAGGTGAAAGCAATATTTTCTTTATCTCTGATTCTAAGCTACACTTGGACTCAAAAATCTAGATAGACAACTAAAGGATAGGCTGAATTCTGATAGAAACATTACATGTTTTTTCTCAGTGACAACCAATGTTTTTCTGCAGTAGCTGCTGTATGAGACCAAGCTACCGTTCACCAGTACCCAATTCTTTTCTACGTGCAGCCACATGGGAAGATTTTAATTCCCCTCCCAACAGAGGTAAAGTATGGCATACTTTGAACAGTGAAATGTAAGTAGAAGTGATATATAACATGACCAGGGCTAATGCTTCCAGCCTTCTCTCTCCCTGCTGCCATTATTGAGGGACCCCACGTAGACGTGGAGGTGCCATCAATCTATTTATTTTTTTATTGCTAACATAGTTCTTTGTACATATCAATGGAGTACAGAATTGAATATCAATACCTGTGTGCAATATGTAATATTCAAATCAGGACAATTAGTATATTCAATACTATGTAATGTAAATGTTTTTTGTGTCCCTTTACCAATTACTCCTTTACCCCCTCCTCCTCCTCCTTTCCCAACTCTGGTACTCTCAGTTCTGTTCTCCCCTTTTGAAAGTTCAACATATTGTTGTGACTGTTATATCTTTTTATTTCTTAATTTTTTTTTATTTTTTAACCCTCAATTATGAGTCAGGACATGTGGTATTTCTCTTTCTGTGCCTGGCTTATTTCATTTAAAATGATTTTGTGTAAGTTCATCCATGTTGCTGCCAATGGCAGTATTTCATTCTTTTTTTAATGGCAAAGTAGTATTCCACTGTGCATATACACTACATTTTCCTTATGCAATTGTTCAATGACGGATATTTAGGTTGGTTCCAACT
>NW_007734975.1:50217-53213 GCF_000696425.1 Galeopterus variegatus
GGAAAGAAATAATTAAGATCGGAGCAGAACTAAATGAAATAGAAACCCAAAAAACAATAGAAAAGATCAACAAAACAAAAAGTTGGTTTTTCAAGTGGATAAATAAAATAGACAAACCATTAGGTAAGTTAATAAAAAGAAAGAAGAGAGAAGACTTAAATAACAAAAATCAGAAATGAAAAGGGAGACATTACACCTGATACCACAGAAATATGAAGAATCATTAGAGGTTATTATAAACAACTGTATGACAACAAATATGAAAACCTGGATGATATGGATGTTTCTACACACAAAAAAAACTACCAAGACTGAACTCAGAAGAGACAGAAAACCCGAACAGACCAATAACAAGCAGTAAGATTGAAGTGGCAATCAGTAATCTTCCAACAAAGAAAAGTCCAGGTCTGGATGGCTTTACAGCTGAATTCTATCAAACTTTGAAAGAGGTATTAATACCAATTCTCCTCAAACTATTCTAAAAAATTGAAACAGAAGCTACTCTCCCAAACTCATTCTAAGAGACTAACATAACTCTGATACCAAAACCAAATAAAGACACAACAAAAAAAGAAATTTATAGGCCAATATCATTGATGAATATTGATAAAAAAATCTTCAACAAAATATTAGCAATCAGGATACAACAACACATTAAAAAAATTATACACCATGATCAAGTCAGATTCATCCCAGGGATGCAAGGATGGTACAACAAATGAAAGTCAAATGTGATGCAACACATCAACAAACTCAAGGCCAAAGACCATATGATTATCTCAATAGATGCTGAAAAAACTTTTGGCAAAATTCAACACCCCTTTATGGTAAAGACTCTCAAAAATTTAGCTATAGAGGGAAAGTACCTCAACACAATAAAAGGCATCTATGACAAGCCCACCAGTAGTATCAGTCAGAATGGGGAAAAACTGAGGGCTTTTATCTTAAGAACAGAAAAAAGACAATGATGTCCACTCTCATCTCTTCTACTTAACATTGTACTGGAGGTACTAGCCAGAGCAGTCAGGCAAGAGAAAGAAACAAGGGCATCCAGATTGGAAAAGATGGTGTCAAACTGTCCCTATTTGCAGATGACATGCTTATATATATAGAAAAACCTAAAGATGCTATCGAAAAATTCTTAGAGCTGGTTAATAATTTCAGTAACATTGCAGGATACAAAATAAATGCCCCCAAATCAGTTGCATTTATATACTCGAATAATGAACTACCAGAAAGAGAAATAAAGAAAGTAAGCCCATTTACGATAGTCATGAAAAAAATAAAATACCTAGGGATTAATTTAACCAAGGAGGTGAAAGATCTCTACAATGAGAATTACAAACCAGTACTAAAGAAGACACAAAAAGATGGAAAGATATTCCATGCTCTTGGATTGGAAGAATTAACATTGTGAAAATGTCTATACTAACCAAAGTGATCTACAGATCCAAAGCAATCCTCATCAAATTACCAGTGACATTCACAGAAATGGAAAAAGCAATCTTAAGATTCATATGGAACAACAAAAGACCCCAAATAGGCAAAGAAATCCTGAGCAAAAAAATAAATAAATAAATGCAGAGGCATAACACGACTCGACTTCAAATTATACTACAAAGCTATAGTAACCAAAACAGCACTGTACTGACATAAAAATAGACACTCAGACCAGTAGAGCAGAATTGAGAACACAGAAATCTCCTCTCAGGCTTACAGCCATCTGGTACTGGACAAAGGCAACAAAAATCTACATTGGGGAAAAGACTGACTTTTCAAGAATCAATGCTGGGAAAATTGGATATCCATATGCAGAAGAATGAAACTAAATATGCACCTCTCACCATATACTAAAATCAACCCATCATGGATTAAAGACTTAAGTATAAGGGGGTCGGCCTGGTGGCGCACAGTGCGCCACTTGGGAAGTGTGGCGGCGCTCCCGCCGAGGGTTCGGATCCCACATACGGACCGGTTCCCGCTCACTGGCTGAGCGAGGGGCGGGAGCAACGCTGAGGTCTGCGATCCCGTTGCCGGTCCCGGTCCGGTACGGGCGCAACACTGAGGGTTGCGATCCGTTGCCGGTCACGAAAAAAGACAAAAAAAAAAAAAAAGACTTAAGTATAAGGGGGCCGGCCTGGTGGCGCGCTGCTACAGTGCGCCGCTTGGGAAGTGCGGCGGCGCTCCCGCCGAGGGTTCGGATCCCACATACGGACCGGTTCCCGCTCACTGGCTGAGCGAGGGGCGGGAGCAACGCTGAGGTCTGCGATCCCGTTGCCGGTCCCGGTCCGGTACGGGCGCAACACTGAGGGTTGCGATCCGTTGCCGGTCACGAAAAAAGACAAAAAAAAAAAAAAAGACTTAAGTATAAGGGGGCCGGCCTGGTGGCGCGCTGCTACAGTGCGCCGCTTGGGAAGTGCGGCGGCGCTCCCGCCGAGGGTTCGGATCCCACATACGGACCGGTTCCCGCTCACTGGCTGAGCGAGGGGCGGGAGCAACGCTGAGGTCTGCGATCCCGTTGCCGGTCCCGAAAAAAAAAAAAAAAAAAAAAAAAAAAAAAGACTTAAGTATAAGACCAGAAACTGTAAAATTACTAAGGGTAAATATAGGTGAAACACTTCAGGAACCAGATCTGGGCACAGACTTTATGAACATGAGACTGAAAGTGCAAGCAACAAAAGAACAAATAAATAAATGGGACTATATCAAACTAAAAAGCTTCTGCACAGCAAAGGAAACAATCAACAGAATGAAACAGCAACCTACAAAGTGGGAAAAAATTTTTGCTAACTATGCATCCAATGACAGATTAATATCCATAATATACAAAGCAATTACGTGGTAAAAAAACAAATAGCCCAATGAAAACAATGGGCAAAGGAGCTGAACAGACATTTTTCAAAGGAAGACCTACGAATGGCCAAAGGGACATGAAAAATTGCTGAACATCACTAGTTACCAGGGAAATGCAAATTAAAACCACATTGAGATATCAC
>NW_007734975.1:54032-56501 GCF_000696425.1 Galeopterus variegatus
GAAGGAAGGAAAGAAAGACCACAGTGGTGTGTTGGACTTGCAGAGGGAGAGAACATACTTAGGGATACAAAGTGGAGTGGGGGAAAAGGGGAGGGGGAGGGAAGTTGGGGATAACTGGGTGGGGGACATGGGGTACAATTGTAGTTTGTGGTAATGGGCATGCTGCCAGTATGGATCTGGCCTTCACTTATAAGGCACGAGGAGGGACAATCAGCTGTGTACCTCATGAATATTCATAAGCAAAAAAAAGAATACACTTCTACTGCTTCTAAGCAAATTACACCATGATCAATTCAGATTCAAATTGGTTTTCTATCTATAGGATTAGTTGAACCAAAATTATTAAATAATAAGAATATTTTATTTTTTTGAAAAGTAAAACTTGAAAGAAATGTCAAAATATAACTTGAATTCATTTTCAATATATAGAATGCAATTGATCAAAAAAAGTCTAATGTGAAAAAAAAAATATGCAAACAAAGAACACCACCATAGTAATTTTTGAGAAATATTTCTGAATACATTAATATTTCAGACTGTTAATATATAAAAACTCAGCAATAGGTATGCTGATGGAGCCTGATGCAAAGTAGATACTAAACAGTATTTGTTGACTAAAAGAATATGATGTTTCTTAGAGGTTTGTTCCAAATAGAACTAAGAGAAAGAAAAATCAAATTATGTTTGAAGAAAAAAATAATCTAAAAAATAATAAAAAGAAGTGAATAGGAAATATCAGTGCAGTGGCACCCACAGTGAATCAGAAATAAAACATCAGATGATTTTTGACAGTTGCTCACTGATGGAGTTTGGATGTGTTGTCCCACCAAAACTCACGTGGAAATCTGTCTGATCCCCAATGTGGCAGTGCTGGAAGCTGTTTGGGTCATGGGGGCAGATCCCTCCATGAATGGATTAATCCTCTCTGGGGAGGGTGGTTTAATGAGTGAGTTCTTGCTCTATTCATTCCTGCGAGAGCTGGTTGTTTATAGGACCCTGGCACCTCCTCTTTCTTGCTTCCTCTCGCCATGTGATCTGCTTGTACCCGCTGGCTGCCTGCCGCTTTCCACCATGATTAGAAGCAGCCTGAGGCCCGTGCCAGATGCAGCAGTCCCAGAATCATGAGCCAAATAAACCTCTGTGCTTTATAAATTACCCAGTCTCAGGTATTGTTATAGTAACACAAAACGGACTAAAACACTCGCAGTTTTTTTTTAAGAGTGTTTCCGTATGGCTGGTGCGCTCACTGGCTGAGCACGGTGCAGGCTACACCAAGCCAAGGGTTGCGATCCCCTTACCAGTCACAAAAAAGACAAAAAACAAACAAACAAACAAACAAAAAGTGTTTCCGTAAATCTATATCCAATACACACTACCACCAGTTTAGAGACAGGTGATGACTCTTGATATTGTTCAGAAGAGATGGCCAAATTCTTGATTATTTTAATTATACATTTTCAAAGTTTCAGTCCCTCTGAAAGATTTTTTTGTTGTTCTATGACTTATAGTCAAGAAGTTACTTAAATATTTTAGTTTTTAAAAGAACTCATATAGGTTTCTCAACTGGCTTTAACAACTTTTTATGGGAATTTACTTCCCTGTGTTTCACATAGTTCACATTTCCCATGCTGCAGATTAATTGTACTTTTCATTAATATCCATAGTGGAGAAAGAAAAGAGCTGCATATGCCATTTGCATATTTGCTTGGAGATTATTACATATTAAATTGCCTTTTAGACTTTGGGTCTTCAGCCTATAACACCACTTCTTTTTCTCGGAGGTCTGATTTTCAAAGCTTAATCATCCTCGTGGTAGCCCACTGAACTCTCCAAGTTTTCACATCCTTCTTTAGATGAAGTTCCAGAACAGCTCACTGGGGCCTACTGGAAGTTTGGAGGGCTCAAGGACATTTTTTTTTCTAAGCTAATTAAGTGCTGAATAAGCATTCTAATAGAAAAATGAGAACTATTTAAATTTTAAATGAACTTTAATGGAGCAATGTTGAGCTCTTGGCTACACCCAAATATAGGTTCCCAAATTATCTACTGAGAGATGACTCAGTAACATAGATAAACTGGAAATTTGTCTAAAGAAGGATGAAGATGACACTTGGGAATAACAAACTCATAGTGACCTCATTATTGAGGGAAAGTTCAAATGATGGAAACCAAAGGGAGGTGTAAAAAATAATTAGCATTTTCTCTCTAAGGCTAACTTTAATGTACCTGTATATAAACGGCACCTCATCCATGAAGACGTTTCTGATCCCACAGCCTCTGCTTGGATTCTCATAGCTTAATTCTTCTCTCTGCCATAGTATTTACTACATTGCTTTAGATTTTAGCTTATGACTACTTGTCTTCCTACTTCTATCCACTGTCCTTCACACTGCCATAAGAGTTAAACGACTAAACATGAATAAGAATGTGTTATAGTTTTCCTCAAACACAACATTAACTTTCACACTT
>NW_007734975.1:56799-84629 GCF_000696425.1 Galeopterus variegatus
ACTAAACATGAATAAGAATGTGTTATAGTTTTCCTCAAACACAACATTAACTTTCACACTTGCATATCTTTACGTTTCCTCTTTTCAGATTCTTCTTCCAAGCAGAGCTCAAACATCACTTCTCTATAGCCTTCTTTGATGTCTCAACTTCCATCCCAAAGACAGAATTAGTTTCTCCTTAATTTGTATTTTTAACAATTTATACACATTTATAGCAATTATTACCTGTCAATCTAATTACCTATGTATGTCTCTTTTGCACATTGTGCAATCTTCCAGGACACCTCCATATCTTATTCTGCTATTTAAATATATTATCTGGGTAATAAGTATTTATTGCATTGAATTTTTAAATATTTCATATCCACTACCACCAAACTGCCAGCCTCTTGAGGGCAGAACATTAAACATATTTCCTTATAGTATCCTACAAGCACCTTTCGAATGGATGAATCAATGACAAGACAGTGACACAAACACTCATACATGGCACTAAATGAGCCAGTACAGCCACAAATGTGTCTAGGCTTACCGGTCCGTGGCATGTGAGGAGACCATCTTCCATCTTCTCACACTGGGGGTCACACTCCACACAGATGGAGCCATTCTCAAACTCCCGAAATTCACTGTGAAAACATCAGCTGCATGAGGAGGTATAAGCAAACAAGCTGTCAACTTAACAAATGCAGTAACATCTGCTAAAAGTCCTATTGGCAGAGTAAATTCTAGAGCTTGTTTCTCTACGTGCCAGGAGCATCAGAAACATTTTCCTGCACATTAAGGAGTAAGTTTTCCATTAGGAGAAAAGATAAAGTGCAGACAGATGGCTTTTCTTGGGTTCAACGATAGACTCATTCTGGAAACCTCTCTCCTGTGAGAGATATTCTAGCAGTCTCCAAAAAAAAAAAAAAAAGTGTAACTCTTCTGATGACACAGCAGGACTGTTTTTACCTTTTTAAGTAGGGCTCTGCCTGTTTTTCTCTATATAAAATTTTATTCTTTGCTGAAGCTTTAACTTCTAAACTCTGAAAAAACTATTGTATTTTTCTTGTTGCTACGTTACATGAATGTTCTCCCATCCTTGTCCTTCAAACCCCAAGATGCTTCAATTTATTTGTGGTGAAACTTCAAAAAACGCTTTGATTTTTTTTTCTCCTTTAAAAATATCTGCCTTGGAGAATTAGAAAAAAAATATCTTTTATGTTAGATTTTATTTTCTTAGATTATTGATCTAATATCACAACGTCTTTCTTCAGTCTAAATTCTTTTTGAAGTAATTCTACATGGTATAAAAAAATAGTTTAATGGTAACATACCAAAACTTCCTAACTGAAATCTTCTGAGATGATAATAATCTTTTCCTACATCCTCACATTTTGCAGCTATTTGTATGCTACATGACATCAATATATAAATTTTTCAATCATTGTTCTACTCCAAAATTTTTATTTCAAAAATTGGTTATCTGTCATCTACAATATGTTTAAACACATCATTCTCAATATACAAGAAGATGAGATACTGGGTAAAAATAATTTAGAATATCATTTATGAGTCATTAACAAAATTTGACTAAATATTTACAGCTACTTTATTTTGTGCTTTCATATCCTGAGCTAACATTTCAAACAAATAGCATTACATATATGGCAATTATGGATTAATTAGGTGATAAATTTAACTATATTTTTCCCTAGAGTGAAATGTTTACTTTTTTCTTATTTGAATACTGTAAAATCTTAATAAAAGCCTACAGTCCAAAGGGTGAGTTATGTTTTCTATTGGTTAGATTAAGGCTATATCTATTCCAAAACAAAATAATTGTTTGATTTTTTTAAATGAATTGCATAAATAGATAGTTTAATTATGCATGCAGTGCACATATATTTAGTTACATGGATTTTGCATGTTTTAAAGTGAGTTATTAGTTTGTTATGAATCGAACTTTTTATGAATTCTCTCGAGTTTAAAATCTTAATTACATAAGAACAGGTTTCATTTTTTTTTTTCACATGCTTCATCAACACGAGTGATATAAAGTACTCAACAGAGGAAAACTTCAGAATGTAAAGGTCAAAATGACCTGGTATGGGGTGTAGTTAAACTGTGAAGAAAATTTTAAAAATATTGTTTGTATAATGAAATTATGTAACAGTTACATGCTTCATCAACACGAGTGATATAAAGTACTCAACAGAGGAAAACTTCAGAATGTAAAGGTCAAAATGACCTGGTATGGGGGGTAGTTAAACTGTGAAGAAAATTTTAAAAATATTGTTTGTATAATGAAATTATGTAACAGTTACAGCAAAGACTGGAATCATCATATAATTACTGGTTTTGGATAATAGTTTCTTGAGTGATTAAAGGGTTATGGTACTAAATAAAGAACATAATTTTTATGATACTTAAACATAGGTCATTCTTCTCTTAGTCTTCTCCAAAACCTACTTCCCCACATACAGAGTTGAGAAGTAAAATGTATATGTCTCCCTTTCAGCTCTCAGAAAAGATCTTCCTTGCAGTCTCTTTTCTTCTGTGTTTTATTGTTGCTGTCTTTATCATTGCTCTTTTTCTTCCCTGTCCCCTAGTGTTTCTATTATGACTTAGCCAGAGTTCTCCTAACACTTGAATCTAACCTAAGAGATTACAGTGTGTTGAGCATGAGCTTTACATACTGCGTTTTGTTTCACTTGTTTGTGCTGAGATACATTTCTCACTGTTTTGTTGTATGTGTGTTACCTAAGCCAATCCTGTGATAAAGAGTAAATACTTTGGAATCTAGTCTGTCCCAAATTTAAATTCCAGCACCAACACTAATATTTCTAAGCCTTAAATACTTTAATTTTTCTAAGTTTCAGATTCCTAAATATCCTCTGTAAAATGGAAAAATAGAGTTTCCTTGAGAGGTTGCAATTATTAAGTGTAAAAATGAGTGCAAAAAAATTAGACTGGCACTACATTTGATGTTTCTATGTTTGTCTTAAAGTTTCAGAAGAGTTTAAACATGTTGCCATGTAAGGAAAGCTTGAAGCCTTCACTGCAATGAACCTTTCATTTTGATCTACTGTGCACTGTAGTTAAGAGTGCTGAAATAAAGTGACTTATATGACATAGATTTGAATGCTAATAAGCTAGGAATTGACTGATTTTCTTTTTTTCCCTTCAAAAATCCTCTTTTTAGGATTTCTTCTCTCCTAAGAGCCATATAGATAGATAGATAGATAGATAGATAGATAGATAGATAGATAGATAGATAGATAGACAGATAGATAGATAGATAGACAGACAGATGGATAGATAGATAGATAGATCAATCAATAGATAGATATATATAGGCTCCCCTGATTTTGGTGAATGTCACATTTGGATTTGATTACTTCAGATGGATAGATAGATAGATAGATAGATAGATAGATAGATAGATAGATAGATCAATCGATAGATAGATATATATAGGCTCCCCTGATTTTGGTGAATGTCACATTTGGATTTGATTACTTTCAGCAATTTTTAAGATGACTGTTCTACATAACCATTTAATCAGCTTGAATTAATAGATAAAAGAAGAAATAATGACAATATTCATGGCAGGAACTCTAACAAGATTGTAACGTTTTCTCATTTGATAATCACCACTATCCTATAAAGTTAACACCATTAGTATCCCATTTTTCATGTAAGAAAATTGAGTTTAGAATGATGAGGGGTTTTTTGTCCAAAACTGAACATTTCAACCATGAAGTGATGAAGTTAGGATTTGAATTCATTCTTCCTCCAAAGCTACCCTAACAACCAGGCAATGTTGAAAGAAACTAGCTAATGCCACAAGATGGGAAGCAGAGAATCAATCATTGGGCAGGCAAGAATTACATCAGACTTTCATAAGTTACTTTCATTTCCTATCTTTCAAACTTACCCTATGCTTATGATTTCATGGGGGCCCAATACTATTGTGAAATGCATTAAAAACCTTAAATATCTCTTAACAGGTTTGATTTAATTATGTAAGTATGGAAAATGTTAAATACCCAAAACAGTCTGGTAACCAAAGTTTATTTAGGAAACCTGCATTTTTTGTTTAAAGTCCTCAACAAGATATTAGAAAACAGAATACAGCAACACATCAAAAAGATTATACATCATAATCAAGTGGGATTCATCCCAGGGATGCAAGAATAGTTCAATAAATGTGATACAACAAATCAACAAAAGTGAGGACAAAAACATATGATTGTCTCAATAGGTGCAGAAAAAGCATTTGACAAAACTCAGCAAGACTTCCTGATAAAGACCCTCACCAACTAGGTATAGAAGGAAAATATCTCAACACAATAAAAGCCATATATGAAAAATACACTGCCAATATCATCCTGAATGGGGAAAAACTGAAAGCTTTTCCTTTAAGCACAGGAACAAGGCAAGCATGCCCACTCACACCACTCCTATTCAACACAGTATTGGAAGTATTAGCCAGAGCAATCAGGTAAGAGAAAGAAATAAACAGCATCCAAATTGGAAAAGAGTAAGTCAAATTGTCACTGTTTGCAGATGATATGATCCTATAAATAAAAAAAACCCATAACCTCTACCAAAAAACTCCTAGAGCTCATAAACAAATTCAGTAAAGTTGCAGGATATAAATCAATACACAAAATTCAGTAGCAATCTTATACACCAACAACAAACAAGTAGAAAAATAAATCAGAAAAGCAAGCCTATTAACAATAGTTACCAAAAATTAAATATCTAGTAATAAATTTAACCAAAGAGGTGAAAAATCTCTTATAAAGAGAACAACAAAATTCTTCTGAAAGAATTTAGAGAGGACACCAAAAGATGGAAAGACATTCCTTATTCATGGACTGGAAGAATTAATGTGAAAATGTCCAGACTACCCAAGGTGAGCTACAGATTCAATGCAATCCCCATCAAAATACCAGTGAAAATCTTCACACAAATAGAAAAACAACCCTAAAATTCACATGGAACAACAAAAGACCTAACTAACCAAAGCAATCCGGAGCAAAGGAAAAAAAAAAAAAGCCAGAGGCATTACACAAATTGATTTCAAACTTTACTACAAAGCTATGGTGACCAAAACAGCATGGTACTGGCATAAAAACAGACACATGGACAAATGGAACAGAACAGAGAGTCCAGAAATCAACTCAGGTACTTACAGCCAACTGATCTTTCACAAAGACACCAAGAACATACATTGGGTAAAGGAAAGCCTCTTCAGTAAATGGTGCTGGGAAAGCTGGATATCCATGTTCAGAAGAATGAAACTAGACCCATAACTCTCACCTTATACCAAAATCAACCAAAAATGGATCAAAGACTTAAATAAAATCTGAAACTGTAAAACTCCTGGAAGAAAACATAGGAGAAAGACCTCAGGAAGTAGGACTGGGCAAAGACTTTATGACTAAGACCCCAACAACACAAGCAACAAAAGAAAAATAAAAGGGATTACATCAAACTAAAAAGCTTCTTTGCCACAAAGGAAACAATCAACAGAGTGAAAAGAGAACCTACAGAATGGAAGAAAATATTTGCAAACTATACATCCAACGAGGGCTTAATATCCAGAATATACAAGGAACTCAAACAGCTTCATAGTAAAAAAAATCAAATAATCCAATTAAAAAATGGGCAAAATACATTTTTCCAAGGAAGACCTACAAATAGCCAACCAGACACATGAAGAACGATCAACATCACTAATCATCAGGGAAATGCGAATCATCATTTTGCAGAAGTGATAGAAAATGGTGTATGAATTTTGTTCTTCTTACAAGTTAAAACTGAAATACTAAAAAAAAAATGGATTTTGGAAAGGGAATAGGATAAAAATCAGATGCCTTGAGTTCTAGTGTTGGCTTGATTGAGATCTAGTGTTGACTTTGGCCAATACTTAATTACACAAGTTCTCTGGATTTTGGAAAGGGAATAGGATAAAAATCAGATGCCTTGAGTTTTAGTGTTGGCTTGATTGAGATCTAGTGTTGACTTTGGCCAATACTTAATTACACAAGTTCTCACTGTTTATAAGATGCTGCTGTTACATAAAACGATTTCTAGAATCCATTCCCTTCTGAGAACTGTACATATATATTCAGTAAACTTTTAAGATAACATTTGCTTAATAAAATTAAAGTCTATTATATGTTATTTTAATGGCATCAATTGTTGCACACACAAACAAGTGTATTTTGATCCAGAATATTTTGTGCACAGAAAATATTTTTTCATAATAATGTAAACAATCATGAATATGATTTAATAAGACAAGCAGCACATAATTTGCTATTCATTATCAAATTTATAAGTCAAATGTATCCTATAAAATTGGTGAAATTTCCCTGAAAATTATTAAATTCTTATTTAAAGTATTTTTTGTACTTAAACTTCTAATTTGAATCTTTTTCTTCTGAATTTCAAGGAAGGAATTGGTTTTGGTCATCTTTCAAAGAAGAGACATGTAAATATTATTATCGGTAGATTTTATCCTGATGTAAAATGCAAAACTGCAATGTTATTGGGGATCATGAAAACATTTAAATAAGACAATTCACGAGGCATAAGAAGAAATAAAATAAAGAACTTCAAAACTACACTTTACAAAACTATTGAAAATACTTTCAGTGAACAATATAAGAAAACTTAGAAACAGTACTAAAAAATGCATTATAACAATAATGAAGGACAGCTATGATGCATAAAATGGTATGTTATGATAAAGTGATTTTATGACTATTTGAAATGCCATGCAACTAGACCTATACTAGCTTTTATTATTGGCAATATGATTATTGTAGTACTAGAGGCAATTTAAAATATTTGATTTAAAATATTGCTTACCTAGAATGCAACATCTAGAAAGTGGCAGAACACTTTTGAAAACCTCTTCAACTAGAAACTACAAAGGTGGTTTTTCTAAAGGTTTAAGCAGATGTCAAAGACATAGAAATGTGGGTTGTTCCTGATACACAAATAGACATATGACATGAATTGGAAACAATCAAAAGATATGCTGTAACACCAGATGAAAATTAATAGGAAATTATGAGAGAGATACTAGCTTTTATTATTGGCAATATGATTATTGTAGTACCAGAGGCAATTTAAAATATTTGATTTAAAATATTGCTTACCTAGAATGCAACATCTAGAAAGTGGCAGAACACTTTTGAAAACCTCTTCAACTAGAAACTACAAAGGTGGTTTTTCTAAAGGTTTAAGCAGTTGTCAAAGACACAGAAATGTGGGTTGTTCCTGATACACAAATAGACATATGACATGAATGGGAAACAATCAAAAGATATGCTGTAACACCAGATGAAAATTAATAGGAAATTATGAGAGAGAAAAAAAAATTGGGAGGACATATGGAAGGAAAGATTACTTATAACAGCCACCTTCATATTTATTAAGAATTGTCTAAGTATATACATTTTTAAATGTACATAATAGTAAATAATATGTTTAGACTTGTTATTTAAAATGCAATTATTTCCCCTCAACACAATTGTTTTATATGTTTCTCCTTTATACAAGAGCTGTCCTTAAAAATCTTGACCTACAAACACATTCTGAAATTTTGCCATTTTCTCACAACTTTTAAATCTGAGCTAATCAGTACTTCACAGCTCGTAAAGTAAAGACAACATGAGAAACAGCCTTACCCATCATAGAGGTTACAAGATTCTATGCAGATCCTTCCCCTACTGAAGCGGCGGCAAGACAGGCACTGGTCCGGCCCAGGTCCCCAACAGCCATCACTTGAACACAGGTGGTTGCACACCATTCCTTCAGCAGCTGCAAAACACACCAAAATCAAGGGGAAACAAAACAAAAGATCATGTCAAAACTTACAATCTTCCTAGGAGTTTGTTTGAAAGAGAGCTGTAGCAAACAGCTTTGGTCGCCTATTCAATCAGCATGTCCCACGCTAACCCCACCTTCTTCCATATTGCAAAATCCTACTCATTGTGATCATAAGATTGAACAAAAGCCAATTGTCCATATAAAATAGGGGGAGAGGTGATAGTAATTAACCTTCGAAGGTAAAGGGCAAACCACACCTTTCCCGAGCCAACACTTTGCTCCACTAATACACCAAATACTTTGGCTTCAATTCCATCTCAGAGCTTCATGAAGAAATAGAAAAATGATACTGTCATAAAACAAAAGAAAATATTGAAAGAGGAAGAGAATGAAAAATATATATATTGAAGAAAAGGGGAAGGAATAAAAATAAAACATCCCTTTTTTACAGGCTTCTGCTATAGTCTTACTAAGCCCACGTTGATATTAGTCAAGTTGGCATATGTAAAAAAAAAGTTTTGAAAGAATATCCAACATGAAAAATATATATATTGAAGAAAAGGGGAAGGAATAAAAATAAAACATCCCTTTTTTACAGGCTTCTGCTATAGTCTTACTAAACCCACGTTGATATTAGTCAAGTTGGCATATGTAAAAAAAAAGTTTTGAAAGAATATCCAACAAGTTGCAGTGGTTATTTATGAGGAAGTGTAAAGATTAATGTCGTCATAATGATCTTTATTTTTATCTCTATTGTTTTTGTTGATGAAAGTGCCAAAGAATTTTGGGGCCATGATTTTGAAATTGCCTCTTAAGGTTCACCATCTCTTTTGCCTTTTATACCAAATAACATTTATTCATTTATTTAAACAATAACATTTATTATTTATACTGTATAACGTAATTTTTGTGGAGGGATACTAGACGTTGAATAAGAAGGTCCATAAAGACGGCAAATGTTATTCTAGGTATATGAAAAGTGATTTGAAGCATTCGAATCACCATTTTATATGTTTATGAAATGTTAAGAATTCTCAAGAAGATAAAAACATCAGAATCTTCCTTATCTTCCCTTTAGTTACCAATTTTACTTATTATGAGATGTGAGATTTTATGGCAAGAGCATTTGTAAGGTGGGTTGGGATGGTATTGAACATGTTAGTGTAATAGAAGCAGGGGATCATATCTGTGAAATCTGCAAAGTAAACTTCTCTAAAGTATGCTTGTGAGAGTGAATTGCCATCATCTGTGATGCTGACTAGTTTCAAAACAGTGAAACAATTCTCCCAATTCATGTTTTCTTTGTCCTATGTCCTGCGGCTAAGATCATTGATCTTTTCCTGCCTTTGGATTGGGACTAAGACCATCAGGGATCTTGGTTCTCAGGCCTTTGAACTTGGATTAGAATTTACACCATCAGTTTGCTTGGATCTCAGGCCTTGAGAAGCAGACTGGAACCACAGCACTGGTTTTCATTGGTCTACAGCTTGCAAGTGCCACACAGTAGGCCTTCTCAGTTTCCATAACTGTGTAAACCAATTCCTTACAATAAATCTATTTGTGTGCATGTATACATATATATACACACACATGTATATACATACACACATCCTATTGGTTCTGTTTTTCTAGAGAACCCTAATACAGTACCATTCACCCTAATCAACTCAAAATGGATCATATAGATAACTGTAAAACCAAAATCCATAAAACTTCTAAAATATCAGAGAAAACCTTTGTGAACTTGGGTTAGACATATGTAAAGCTTTTTTAGATATGATGCCCAAAGCCCAGTTCATAAAAGAATAAATTGATAAATTGTACCTTCTCAAAATTAAAAATTACTTTTTAAAAAGTCAGTGTTAAAAGAATGGAAAGGCAAAGATAAGACTGGGAAAAATATTAGCAGAATATAAAAAGAACTCATGATACTCAGTAATAAGACAATTAAAACCATAATGAAAAAGTATTTCATACCGATTAGGAATGGTAAAATTAAACAGACTGACCATACCAAGTGTTGGCAAAGATGTGGGTAATTTCAACTCCTGAATTGTGTTCACTGATGGTGGGAATGTAAAATGGTGTGACTACTCTGATAAACAATTTGACAGTTTCTATACCTACCATAGTATCCAGCCATTCCACTCCTAGGTATTTACCCAAGGGACAGTAAAGTGTATGTCCTTACAAAGACTTGTACACAGATATGTATAGTAGATTTTTTTATTTTATTTTATTTTTTTGGTGGCTGGCTGGTACAGGGATTGAACCCTGGGCCTTAGTGTTATACTAGCTTAATTTTTAATAGCCAAAAATGTGAAAAAGTCTAAATGTCTGTCAGTAGGTGAATGGTTTTTAAAAATGTGGCATATCCATACAATGGAATACACTCAGTAATAAAAATAAATGAATTATTGATATACACAGCAACAGTGATGAATCTCAAAATAATTATGCTGAGTAAAAGAAATCATATAAAAAGAAAGCACATACTGTACAATTCAATTTATATAAAATTCTAGGAAATACAAACTAATGTACAGTGAGAAACAGAAAGTAAACGAGTGGTTGTCTGAGAGCGGTGGGGCAGGAAGAAGGGATTACATAAAGTCAAGAGGGATCTTTTGGTGATAATGGACACATTTATTATCTTGATTGTGAATTCTCTCTTTCTCCACCTGTTTATTCTATTCAGGCCCTCAGTGGACTGGATGACGCCTACCTACATGGGGGAGGGAAATTTGCTTCACTCAGTTTACCAATTCAAATGCTAATCCCATGATAATGGACACATTTATTATCTTGATTGTGAATTCTCCCTTTCTCCACCTGTTTATTCTATTCAGGCCCTCAGTGGACTGAATGACACCTACCTACATGGGGGAGGGAAATTTGCTTCACTCAGTTTACCAATTCAAATGCTAATCCCATCCAGAAACATCCTTGCAGACACACCCAGAAATAATGTTTAACTAAATATCTGGGTATCTTGTAACCCAGTTAAGTTGACACATAAAATTAACCATCACAGTTACCATGTAGGGATCTATTCATTTTTTGCACATACATAACCAATATTTCCAGCACTATATTTGAAAAGACTTTCCTTTCTCCACTAAATTACCCTTACATAGTCTTTAAAAAATAAGTTTTCCATATATTGTGGTTCTATTTCTGGCTCACTACTCTGTTCTATTAATTTTTTTTCTCACTTGACATCTGGATTCCTTTGAAGTTACCACCTTATTTATCATCATTACTGAACATAGTCACAGGTCAGAGGTTGTGTGAGGCATGCACAACTGTGTCTTCAGTCACTGTGTTCCTAGTATTAGCAATAACATGTAAGCCTTCTTTCATGCTACACTTCTTTTGCAAACCTCCTACATCTCCTAAGCCTCTGGTCACTGCCAATAGCATGCTATTTAAGATATTTACTCTTCACTGACATAAGGATACCTTAGCCACGTGGTTGAATTAATGAAGTCACATTTGGGGAAAAGTACATCGCATAAACATTTTTGATGGAAATTTCAGCTGGAGGGTGAGCAGAAGAGCTGTCAAGGAGTAACAAAATCTTTCAGTCATGATCCAGTCCAGCTTCCCTGCAGTAAGCATGAGCCACCGGTACAAAATGTTTGTAAAACCAATAAGAAAAGATGCCCTTGGTAACTCATGCCTTTTTGTTAGCATAATGAATTGGTAATAGATTCACTCCTTGAAAACGGCAAGGACATAAGCTTTTGCCTACCACAGCAAACTTACACTGATGTGTGCCTACTGCATTAGTACCTCTCGGCATGGCTATTCTGTCCTTGGCATCCTTAATTCCTGTAGAGCCTGTCTCATCAGCTGTGATCAGTGCCTTTCTGGGGCAATGATGCCAAAACAGTGATGTTTTGTTGGCATTATAAACTTGTTCTGGCATCAATTTTTATTAGCAAGGACCTTGGCAAACTCATCAATGAATTGCTCCACTGCTTCGTGATTAGCAGATAATTTATCACCACAAATATGTAAAAATTTAATGCTGTGTATTTTTTTAAGTTTCTGCAACCAGCCTGTTGAACAGTCACAGTTCCCTTCAAGTTTCACTTTATCGTAATAGAACTTTGCTTGTTTTATGATCAGCATACCATTAAGTGACATGTGTTCACTATCATCACAGTGACAGATCCACTTTTTCAATACACAATTGAGATCTTCGTTTTTACCTCCATGCAGTGTTTTTCTGTTTCATGCACTTCTGTTCATCACTTTCAGTACAGAACTTCAACAGGTTATCCTTCTGTTTCTTAAAGTCATATGCGGTAGTCATTCCAACACCATACTCTTTTGTAAGATGTTTTACACTTACACCACTGTTCAGTTTCTCCAACAGCTTGACTTTCTGTGCTATAGATAAATATAAATGCTTCCTCTTTTCTTATCGCTGTTATTGGGAGGGATATCTAAAGGCCGTTTTGATGTGTTCAACAATATCTTTACACCACAGAGCAGAAAATAAGCAAAAAAACATAGTCTCAGCCTCATGTGGGGTATTGCGGAAAACCTGCTGTTGGTGCATTGAGCCTGCACAAGTGCCATTTTATTATCCTTTATGGGCATGCTTTCATGGGGGAATCTGGAGTGTGTGAAAAAGATACATTGCAGCTGAAGAGGGCTGGGAGGGTCTTTTTCCCCTAGGGGATGCTGAATAAACTGTGTGTTTTGTACCTGTGTTTTGACTGCATCCCATCACGTGAGGTCAAGTGTGGAATTTGCAGCTTGTGTTAAGATGTTGGCACTCAAAAAGTTTTGGATTTTGGAGTGTTTTGGATTTTAGATTTTTATATTAGGAATGCTCAACCTTATAAATGGAATCATATAATGGTAACTTTTTAGGATTGGCATTTTTCACTCAGAATAAATCTCCAGAGATTCATCCAGGTTGTTGTGTATATTAATAGTTTATTTGTTTTTATTGCTAGTAGTATTTCATCATATGGATTACCAAAGTTTGTTTAACCATTCACCTGTGGAAGGACATTTGGGTTGTTTCCAGTTTGGGGCTGTTATAAATAGGGATGCTATAAACATTTGTGTGCAGGTTTTGTGTGAATATAACATCTTTTCTTTGTGTCCAGGATGCTATAAACATTTGTGTTCAGGTTTTCTGTGAATATAATTTTCATTTTTCTGGAATAAATGCTCAGGAGTACAATTGTTGGATTATATAGTATTAGCATTTTAGTTAGTTTTGTTTTTTTGAAGAAGTACCAAGCTCTTTTCTAGCATTACTGTATTATTTTACATTCTCACCATCAATGTATGAATTATTCCATTTCTCTGCATCTTCACCATTTGATTTTGTCACTCTTTTTAGTGATTCTGATACAGTAGTGATATCTCACTGTGGTTTTAATTTGATTGCCATAAAATGGCTAATAATGTTGGACATACTTTAATGTGCTTATTTTCCATTTGTATACTCTTTCCAGAGAAATGTTTCTTCATCTTTTTGCCCATTTTCATAGATTTTCTTTTTTATTTTTTGTCTAATTTAATCTTTTCTTCTAATCTATAGCTCATACTTTCACCTTTTTAATAGAAAACTTTGCAGAGCAAATGTATTTAATTTTGTGAAGTTAAATTCATCAATTTTTCCTTCTATGGAGGCACACTTTGATGTCACAGTTAGTGCCAAGTCTAAGTTCCCTTTGCTTCACCCTAAATCCCAAATAATTTCTCATATGTTTTCTTGCCCCCTTAACATTTTATAGATTTATTTTTTACATTTAAGTCCACGACCTGTTTTTAGTTAATGTTTGTATAAGATGTGAGATTTGGGTTAATGTTCATTTTTTGGCTACTGGATGTCTACTTGCTCCAGTACCATTTTGTTCTAAAGCTATATTTCCTCTCTAATTGATTTTACATCTTCATCAAGCACCAATTGAGTGTCTTTGCATGGATTATTTCTAGACTATTATGTTTTATTGATCCATGTATCTATTCCTCCATCAATACCTCACAGTCTTAATTTTACTATAGCTATGTAGTGAGACTGGATGTTCCTACTTTAATCTTTTTTTTTTTTCCAAAATTGTTTTTGCTAGACTAACCCATTTGCTTTTCCAGATAAATTTTATAATAACCTTGTCTATATCTCAAAAAATTTGCTAGAATTTATAAGAATAGCACTAAACCACTATATCGGTCTGTGGAGAATTGACATCTCTGATTTTGAGCCTTCCAATCCACAAACATGGAATGTCTCTACATATATTTAGATCTTCTTTGATTTCTTTCACCAATATTTTGAAGTTGTCAGCATACAAGTCCTATACATGTCAGCATACAAGTACCATACATGTTTTGTTGGATTTACACCAGAGTATATCATTTTTTTAGTGATTATAAATAGTATTATAGTTTTAATTTTTGTGTTCACAAGTTAATTGCTAGTATTTAGATGCAATTGTTTTATATGTTTTTTTTCATCTTTACTATGGTAATGATGGATTTTCTTATTTACTTATGGGTTTTTTTGTTTTTGTGTTTGTTTGGTAGATTCCTTAGAATATTTTATGTAGATAATCAGGTCATCTGTGAATAGGAACAGTTTTATTTCTTCTTTTTCTATCTATATGCTTTTTATTTTCATTTCTTGCCTTATTGTGCTAGCTAGAATTTCCAATACTATGTTAAATGAGTGGTGAGCGAGAACATTCTTTTCTTGTTCCCAGTCTAGTGGAAAAGCAGTCAGTATTTCACCGTTAGGTATAATGTTAGCTGCAAAATTTTTGTAGATGGTATTTATCAAGTTGGGAAAGTTCACCTGTATTTCTATTTTTTTGAGTTTTGTTTTTTTTTTTAACAGGAATGAGTGATAGATTTTTCAAATGTTTTTTCGGTATCAATTAATACGCTTCGTGTTATTTCATATATTTTGTTCTTCTTTTGATTGTTTCAAAAGGGAGAGTAAATCTGATCCTTGTTATTCCATCTTGGTTAGAAGTGGACATCCTGTATTTACTTTTAACAATCCAAAGTGGTATGACTTGCTGTTTTCTGTTTATAGACAAAAATTTCCACATAAGATTTTTCCAAAAATGTCTCAAAACATCATTTAGGCACCGACTAAATTATATTGAAAATTATAGCTCCTCTTATTCTGTTTTAATTAACTTTACAGTTATTTTGAATAATAGAGAAATAAAATTTTTAAAAATAATTCAAAAGAACAAAGACTGAATAGGTCCCTGCTCTAAAATATATTAATTATTTTAAGTAACTCATAAAGTTTATGTTCTTTGCTTATTTGTTTTCTCTATGTCTCAAATATTTATTAAATTGAAATACTACTTAATATTACTATGTTTTCTCTTATCATAGGGAGAGTCTCTCCCCTGTGATTTGATATTCTACTTAGGAACAGCTAACCAACAGTTTATCCATTATATTAATTTATAACTAATAGCAAGAGTTATTTCTTTCAATTTATTAATAATGCAGAGAAAGATGTCTCTCTCACCATACAAAAGAAATGTCAGTAGAAATAGAATCTTAATAGGTCTCATAACACTGATTCCCTAGATGCATAAATGACTTCCCACTAACTCATAAAGATGTAAAGAAAGATAGTTTAATCAAGTTGATTAAATATAAACAGGAAAAGTCAAGTTCCATATAATAGACGAAGAGTTAGAAAATAGCCAAGACCCATGATATTTATGAAAATAAAACTATAATACCCATTTTATAAATATTTAGCCATTTTAAGGTTATTCATTTGGAAAGGATCTACTACCTCCCTGAGCTGATTTTCATATGCCCAATTTCAGAGCAGTTCTGGGTCAGGGAAACAGTATGTATTGGAAGAAAGCAATAATGAACACAAAACCATAATAACTACTTCCTTTTCATTTTTCCCAAACCAACAGATGATGGAATTGAAGCCTGGCTGATCATTTTCCCCAGAGGGAAAACCAAGGGAGTGTCTCCACACAGCATAAAACAAAAGGCCAAGGAAGCTGCTTCTTTGAAATTCTTAAGAAAAAAGTGATTTTCAACTGGCACAAAGAACTCAATAGTCCTCTGACCTCCCAGAGTGACAGTCACGTGTGAAGGAGTGGGAGGCTTTTTCAATGGCTTACAGTTCAAAAGGCCATTATAAACCTCTCTAAAGAAACTTTAAAAATGCAGTCATTAGGAAACCTATAAGTTCCTTTGTATTTTCTCTAGAAGCTGTAAAATAGATTTTTCTTTATCTTATCTGAATTGTACCTGTCTGTTAAAAATTTGGATAGATAATAATGTGCTTAGTATTTCGACCTTTACAGAGAATATTGAACCTGCTTTCATCAAAGTAGAGGCAAGTTTAAAATAATGGGTTTTGCTACAGTGCTGCATGAATGAAAGTTAAGTGTATTAGCTAAAAAATATTGAGATGTATTTGGACAGGTGCCGTACTTTTTTTAAAGGCTAAAAACTATGGTTTAGTAGTAATTAGGATGTTGTGAACAGACACAGTTTCAAATTCTTACTCTGTAATGAACCAAGTAGCTTTGGGCAATTATTTACATGTTACTTATCTTTAAAGTGAATAATAATGTCTACTTTTCAGGACTATGGTTTAGTAGTAATTAGGATGTTGTGAACAGACACAGTTTCAAATTCTTACTCTGTAATGAACCAAGTAGGTTTGGGCAATTATTTACATGTTACTTATCTTTAAAGTGAATAATAATGTCTACTTTTCAGGAATGTGATGATTAGACATCATATTAGTAGGGTATTTAATGCAGGATCTAACACATTAAGTAAGCACTCATTAAATATACTCAAGAGAAATGTGAAAACATGAAAGCATATTCATATGATTACTTTTTAAATATTTACTCAGAAAGTAGTTACTTTATGCTAGACATCATTAAGAACTGGGAATATAAAGAAACGTGAAACAAAATGCCTATTCTCTAACCTTGTTGAGCTTATAGCTGGTTGGGGAGACAGGGAGTGATAAATAATTATATGTATATATAATTATAATTATGATAGATGAAATGACCAAATAGTACAGGGTGCTGAGACAATATAGCAATTGTCATAGCTAGTGGGTAGGTGTCATTAGGTCAGCCCACAGAAGAAGGGATATTTCAGCTGAAATGAGAAGGATAGAAATTATTAAGGCAAAGAGGGATGAGGGAAATTGGGAATTCTAGTCAAGAGAGTCTGAGAGCACAGGTTGCACATAGGCAGAATGTGGGAACATGGTACCTGATAAGCTAGTGAGGTAGCGGGGGCCTGGTTATATAGAACTTGGTGGTAATTTTCAGGATTTTGTGCTTTTTGCAAAGAGCTGTGGAAACCACTGAAAGGTTTTAAGCAGGAGAGTAAAGAATCTAATTTGCGTTTAAAAAATATAGTTCCAATTGATTTGATGGGATTGGCTTGAAAACACGATTAAACAGTTGGCTGCCAGAAGATAGCAGTGATAACAGAGATAGGCATAGGACCCAAGCAGCGTTAGTCAGAGTTCCTTCCACAATACAGATACTGGAAGAGAGAATATACAGTTCTTTATTTGTCCTCATAAACTGTAAGGATGCTCTTAGCCCATCCTTGCCAGGACCAACCTTCTTTCATGAAGAATGAGAATTTGCCTAAGAGGAAAGCAGACTAAAGCAATAGACAGATTGAGTCCTGGTGATGTTGTTTAAACCCTTGGATTCAACCACGCCTGAAGGAATAATCCTTGAACTTCTCATTTCTGTAAGCTGATATGCTCTCTTTTTGCCTAAAGTATTTCGATTGGGCTTCTGGCACTAAACAAGCACTAAAATAGTTTCTTATTGCTGGAACAAATTCCCATAAACTTAATTGCTTAAAACATCAATTTATTCTCTCATAGCTCTCGATATCAGAAATCCAAAATGAGTCTTAAGGGGCTAAAGTCAAGGTATCAGCAGGGCTGATTTTTTCTGGAGGCTCCAGGTAGGAATTCATTCCTTGCCTCTTTCAGCTTTTAGAAGCCCACTTGGTATTCCTTGGCTGGTAGTCACATCACTCCAGCCTCTGCTTTCATGGCCAAATTTCCTTTATTGTAATCAAAATTCCCTCTTCCTCCTTCTTATAAGGACAGATGTGACTACATTTGTGGCTCACCCAGAAAACCCAGGATAATTGTTCCATCTTAAGATCCACATTCGCTAAGTCCCTTTTGCCATATAAGGTAACAGTCACAGGTTCTGGGGATTAGGACATGACCAACCTTGGGGGGACCGTCATTCATCCCATTACAAGCACTAACCTGTATTGCAGGAGGATCTGTGAGTAGGGAGGGCCAGATGCATGTAAAGGGGAGTGACATTATATGTCTTTGTAAGATGTTACAATGAGTTAAAAGTTCAAAGAAGTTCGGGAACCAGTATTGGAGGATTGAGTGCTGAGATACCCACTCACTGTATTGAATTGGTTAAATAAATGAGACCCACAGCTTAAGACCCAGTCTCAAGAACCCTAGGTACTCCATATCTCTAACCTGGGGGGGGCCTGGGCAGGAAATTCTGGTAGGAGGAGGTAAGAAGTAGGAGAGATAGCAGTGACAACATTTTAGAAAATTCTTGAATGTTTGCTTCGAATACTGAGCACATTATAAAATACCTCATGGAAGGAGCATTACCTATAAAAAAAGTAAAATAAATTTGTAAATATTTTGTTGGAACTCTAAAGTAAATAAAATTTAATAGTACTATATCTATATAGTACTATAATTACCCAATTAATGTGCAAACTATCATTAAATATTCCCTTTATTTTATTGAATTTGTTATTCTTAGCAAATGCAAAAAAAAAAAAAAAAACACAAAAACACTATTTATAGGATGCTTTTAAAAATTCACTCTTTATCTTCTGTCTCCCAAATCTATTACTCAACTGTGAATTTCCTACCATACGTCCTTTGTAAGGACGTATGGTAGAAAACAAACCCTTAAAGGAAGAAATTAATTGCTAGGATCACGTGCTTTTAAATATGTTTCTGACTACGGGCCAGCCCGGTGGCTCACTGCTACAGCGCGCCGCGGCAGCACTCCCGCCGAGGGTTCGGATCCCACATACAGACCGGTTATGTGCTTTTAAATATGTTTCTGACTACGGGCCAGCCCAGTGCGCCGCGGCAGCACTCCCGCCGAGGGTTCGGATCCCACATACAGACCGGTTCCCGCTCACTGGCTGAGCGAGGGGCGGGCGCAGCACCGAGGGTTGTGATCCCGTTGCCGGTCCCGGTCCGGTATGGGCACGACACTGAGGGTTGCGGTCCGTTGCCAGACACGAAAAAAGACAAAAAGGAAAAAAAAAAAATATATATATATATGTTTCTGACTATAGAATGACAGAGAGAATAATAGAGGATGTGACAGAGTAGAGTTTCCGAAAGGATGTCACACAGATACCTATCTCAGAATGATCTGGGGTGTATTAAAAATGCAGAATCCTAGGTCTGCGTTAGTTTTATAAAGCTGGAGTAAAAAAGTGCCACAAACTGAGTGGCTTAAAACAAGAGACATTTATTCTCTCACAGTTCTGGAGGCCAGAAGTCCTAAATCAAGGTGTTGGCAGACTGGTTCTTTCCTAGGGGCTCAGAGGAAGAATCTGTTCCGTGTCTCTCTTCTCGCTTCTGGTGGTGGTACCTTGGCTTGCAGCTGCAGAACTCCAGTCTCCGCCCTCTGCCATGACAAGGTTGTCCTCCTCCTGAGTGTGTCCATGTGTTCACATGGCGTTCTCTCTCTGTGTTTCATGTCTCTCTTCTCGCTTCTGGTGGTGGTACCTTGGCTTGCAGCTGCAGAACTCCAGTCTCCGCCCTCTGCCATCACAAGGTTGTCCTCCTCCTGAGTGTGTCCATGTGTTCACATGGCGTTCTCTCTCTGTGTTTCTGTCTCTGTGTGTCCTCTTCTTATAAGGACACTACTCATGAGGTGAAGGACCCACTCTACTCCAGTATAACCTCATCTTATGTTTTAATTATACCTGTAAATACCCTGTTCCCAAAGACTTCAGCATATCTTTAGGGAGGGACACAATACAACCCACAATGCTGTCCAAATAAGAATCTCTGGAAACTGGAGCCCAGACTTTTGCATTTTTAATAATTAAAAGTTTTAAATTTAAAATTTTGCAACCACTGATACAGAGGCAAGTCAGGTTAAAATACTTCCATTTCTAGAATAGAAACTGAAGCCTGCAGTAATCCTTGTTTTTATTGCTGAGAGGCCCTTTATTCCTTCAGAAATTTTAGATTGCAAAATAGAAGGGGTATCATTTCTGAAACTAATTGGCAACAGTAAATGCTTATTACCCTGTTGATAAGAACATAGAGAACATTTCGTAGTGTTGTTAATAATTAGACATTGTATTGTTTCAAATACAATAAGAAAATCTTATTTGAATATTCTTTTTACAAAGAACAGTGCATTGACACATTACTTTGGAAATTTTAAGAAGAAAATCTTAGAAATATGATTAGTATTTTTTTATTTTCTGATTACTTAGAAGAACAGTGACTTAACTATATTTTGTTCTGCACTTTGTGGTTCATACCAAGCTATGGTTTAATGAAAATTGTGAGAGAGTTTATTAATGTCCCAGTAAAGAAAGGCTACAAGGTCCAAAGGATGATTCCTGTAACCTGGCAGGCAGTAATCTGTTGTAAATGCACATTTACCCAAGATAATATGGATTGGGCTAGGAATGCACAAATTAAAGGCAAGAATATCAAACTGAGAGAAAGTAAGAAATCTACCACCTTAGTAATATTTTCTTAATACAAGATAAATCTTAATTTATAATAAAAAGTTATTTTCTTTAATATACAACATCTTAGAGGCAGTCATGATACTGATATACCTTGAATTGTGATTTTATACAAAGCTAAATTTCTCATGAAGTTATGGAAAGCACAGTGCTTATGATTTTGTTGTTATTATCACAGTTACCAGAGAAAAACAGATAAAAGAATATATTAAGCAGACATTGTTTCATTCTCTACTGGTGACAGATTCCCTACTCATCAACCCCTTGTCAGGATTAAACTCTGGACCTGTAGTGACTCATTGTAGAATTGGATCATGTTGCCAGCCAGAGGTTCAGTTATTAGCAGTTTAACTTTCCAATTTCCTTTTTCACCTTTTTGGGGGACAAGTGTAAACTCATCCAGAATTTTTGAAAGATGATGTAGTAATATGTAAAAAAACTTTTATGGAGCTTCATTTATACAGATATTCCAATTCTAGGTTTTTAGCTTCAGGAATTGGAAAATGTTTTATGAACGAGGATACACATTATGGCAGTAGTTGTAACATTAAAAAATGAAAAATAATTTAAGCTACCACTAATATGATACTGATTGAATAAACACTTTTATATACAGCTTGTTAAATGAATAAGAAAGAGCTCTATCTGCTGGCATGGGAGATGCTCATAATATATTAAGTAGAAGGTACAGATAGCTGAACAGTATTTAAATACATATGGTATGATTCTATTCATATATGAAAACAGTTTATTATCTTCAGCCATGTATATATTACATATTTATTCACCAAAAATTATACATGTTTTGATTGTTTAGAATTTCAACAGTGAGAAACTATTATAACTGGAAAAATAAAAGATTTTTGTTCTGAAAAATATCTAATGAATTTAATTTCTTCTTATTTATGCTGGATTTAACTGTACATACACAAATATTTTTAAGACATGAAATGCATGAGTTCAAATGTAACTGGGATTCTGAATATTTATCTCTACACTTTCTATATTTCAGTGTTAAAAATTTATGCTTAACTATTTTAAGAAACTTCAAATACTTTTATAAATCTACCCTAAAACTTCTTCCACTAGCACTGTCATTTCGTTAGTACCATAACCACATAAATGAAGGAGGCAGAAAATGTTCTAGCTTTTCATGTCCTAGAGTTTCTCTCAATCTCAATCTCTTCAAACCATAAAGTCTGCTTTGAAATTTTTGACTTGAAAGAGCAAGATTTCTCAAGCCACTGTAACCCTTTACAGATGAGGTGAAGGTTTTCTTTTATTGTCATTACTGTTTTAAATCATTTTGAACTCCAAAAAACTCTTTTATTAATGAAAGGTTGCTTTTTCTTTTAAATTAACAAGCCAACTCCCAGATTTAGATCAGAGTATTTTGTGGTGACCGTGTGTGTGTAAGTAAGTGGGCATGTATATGTGTGTGTGTTTGTATGTTCTAGGTGTATTTACATAAATATGTGTTGTATGTGCATATGCAAACACACAAGTATGCTGTATTTACGTGTAGGCTTATGTGTTAAAGTGAATATGTGTACACAATTGTACATATCTTGTGTGTGTATGGTATACAAAGCAAGAATATCTAAAAGTGTGATATTTATAGTGCATTTAAAATGAAGCAAATATTTAGGACTTCCCATTTGCAGATAGTACTATGGATAAGAAGATTTTAATTATATGTGAGGAACCATTACGGGCTCATTGTAAACATCAGCAGCAGCATCTTTAATGTCAAGTTTATAGGGTATTTACACTTCTGAAAATACAAGTATATGAGATTTTCATGGATCCAATGTGCTGTGAGACTGAAGTCTAAATTTTGATAAATGGATTTCATGCAAAATATATTTATTCTAAGATGTTAAAATGAAAAATAATATGCTTGATTTTATACTATAGCAGCACAAAACTACATTTCTCCCAACTGCTTCATTTCTTTCCCAAACTACAAAGTCAACTCCAAGTGCACAGAACAAGAAAATATGTTCACAGTCTGAAAAGTGGCTAAACTCAGTCCAAGAGGCATAACACTGAAAGTATAAGAACATCTTAGATTTTTAGTTTATAATTATTATTATTATTATTATTATTATTATTATTTACTCTCTCTCGGTTGTTTGAAAAGTGTAAAAGTCTTTAGGCGGTATGGAATAACATTATATAGTTTATTAAAATCTTTCTTTTTTCCTCATCTTGCTTTTCTACATTTAATTTCTTTATGTATATGCTTTTTTGTTTGGGTATAAAAAAGATAAAAGAAATATAAATGTTTGTAGGATTTGTAAACTGATTGTGTCAGAAAGAAATGTTTCTCTGATTCTTTAGGGCTTTTCTTCAAAAAATTTTTTTTGTCTTCATAGTTAAATCTTATCTTTGAAATGTACTGGTGCTTATTTTTTTTTTTTTTGAAGGAAGTAGAAAATAAGGAGAGTATAACCCTAACTTAAGGAAATACTTAATAATCAGTGTTGAAGAAGATCCTATTTTACTGCCATGAATCATCTACTTGGTCTGGGGCATATACATACACACATACATAGAAATATGAAGTAAGAAACTTAAAAGACAAAAAGCAAAGCAAACTTTCTGAAAGGAATCAGCAATATATGAAACCAAGGAAATAATCCAGGCTAAATGAAAGGATGAATCTCATTCAATATGAACATGTGTATTTTGATACATAATTAGATTTTATATTCCTTGATTCTATATGGAACATAAGAATGTAAAACAAATTTAAGCTCACTCAAAGCTAGAGCCTTATGTTGCAATAGATTTCCTTTCTCTGAAAAATATTTTTAAGGATGGAAATGTAGATGATATTAGCTTTTTGTCTAAAATAATTTGAGTTCCTCATAACTTATAAGTTATATTTTATAAAAATCGCTAGTGTGAGCTGTGTTAAACCCTTTTGGAAACAAGGTGGGGTATTCATAAATTAATTAATCCAGTGGCTACTTAACTCAGTAAGCTTAAACCATGTTGTTCTCTTAAGAGTTCATAATTTAAAAAATTATATAAATTCACACACACACACTCTTCATTCGTACGTACAAAGGAACTCAATCGTCATTTATGTGTACTTTATGATTGTTCCAAAGGTGAGATCAAGGAAGTAAGAACACCTAAGAGCAAAATTTTTCCTAGGGAACCTGCCTTTAAAGAGAGACTGATTGGGGCAGCCTGGTGGTGCACTGCTACAGTGCGCCACTTGGGAGCGCGGTGGTGCTCCCGCCGAGGGTTCGGATCCCACATACAGACCGGTTCCCGCTCACTGGCTGAGCGAGGTGTGGGCGCAACACCAAGGGTTGCGATCCCGTTACTGGTCCCGGTCCGGTACGGGCGCAACACTGAGGGTTGCGATCCGTTGCCGGACACGAAAAAAGACAAAAAAGGAAAAAAAAAAAAATACATACTGGGTAGAGGCAGCTCAAGGTTGTGTTGGGTGACACAGGACTAGAGACTCATCATTTTTATATAATGATACCTGACACATGTTGAGTGAGTGATGAACAATGATTTTTGAGTAAATGAACTTGGAAAATGCCCACTTGGAAAGCTGAGATCTCGCTTATGTAGGAAGTACTAAAGAACAATGGGATTACAATGAGAGGTTCTGAATTTGGGCTCAGTGCTTAAGTTGGGGAAACTAGATTTTCTTACATTTAAAAAGATAGTCATCAAAGCTGTTATCCTATCTCTCTGAGTCATTGGAAGGGCCCAAATTAAGTGATGTGTAAAAATGCTTTGTACTGTGAGGCTCTGTGTTGGTTTAAAAAGACAAGTGATAACTGTGAGCTACAGAAAGTGAAAGACAATTATTATTAATATAGTTGGGAAAGTGAGACTACTGATCCTCAAAAAGAGGTTACATTTATGCAAGACCCTCTCCCTCCCTGATGTTGGATATAAATAGCAAAGTAAAGTGAGGCTGCAGCTTTTTGCTAGGCTCTCAGACAAGAGGAGGTACACAAGTTATGTTCTACTTCACTAAATATGTCATTATAAGACATCCTGAACAACATCTGAAATTAACAACACAAGAAGTAAAGGGAACTAACGTTTACACAGGACATACTACGGACTAGTGTCTCTCCGTGTCACTTTACATCTTCACATCACTTCTGGGATCAGATAATATAAGAATCCTATTTTATAGCCCAAGAAACTGAGATACAAAAATTATGCACTTCACTCAAGGTCACAAAACAGTTACAGGATTAGGTCCCACATCTGTTTATCTCTTTCCAGAAAACAGGGAGGCATAAAACCTGAGTCAAGCCTGGGTAAAGCTGCAGTATGAGAAACATTGCAACCTCCTCAGGAGGAACAGCTATAGGACACTGGTAGGCCTTTAAAAAAAAAGAATGAAGCTCCTAACAGTAGTCCTTAAAAGCCCAGCCTTATCTTTAAGTCCAAAGCTTATCTCTTGGTAAGTAAATTTAGCCCCAGCACACTGGCAAGGTAAGAGAGGAAACTGACCCGAGGCCTCTTCTGTAGAAGGTGATAAAATATCATTCCCTTAAATAGTAGTTTCCTGTACATGATGGACAGATGGGAAGATTGGAGGTCGGAGCTGTTAAAACAAGTGTGATTTTTAGATAGTGACTTGAAACTTACACAGGATTTAACTGTAAAACTTAGAATCAGGAAATTCTGAGCTGAAAAAGGGCTCAGGATTTATTTATTTAGTTATAGAGGTGGGAGAGGCCCACAAATAGGAGTTCTACTTCTTGCTAGCTCTGTGACCCTGGGCAAGATACATTACCTCTGTGAGTCTTGCTTGCCTTATCGGTAAGGTGGGAATCATGACTCAAGCCACATAGGGTTGTTGTGAGAAATAATTAGATATTGCATGTAAACACACTGCTGTGATTCCAATACGTCCCTCAAAGTTCATGTGTTGGAAACTTAATCTCCAATGCAGCAGTGTTGGAAGGTGGGGACTTTAAGAGGTGCTTAAGTCATGAGGGCTCTGCCTTTGTTGCAGGAGTGGGTTAGTTATGAAGGGAGTGGAGTTCTGATAAAAGGGTGAGTTCAGTCCCCTTCCCCCATCTATCTATCTATCTATCTATCTATCTATCTATCTATCTATCTATCTATCTATCTATCATCACCGAAATAACTGCTCACTGCCTTCTCTTCCCCAGCTCATATTTTAAGTTCCTCAATAATAAAATTTTGTACTTAAGATTAAGTAAATGTTTACAGAATGATTGTTCACCTACCCAAAGTAAGACATTAATTCTATTGTAACTACATAATAGATTTAGACATGGTTTCAGAGTGTAGATATTGCAGAAAATGAATAAAGGTATTTAGCTTTAATGTATAAATAAACCAAAGAATGGTAATAGTTGAAGAATGTGTAAATAAGGTTAGGAAATATTAAAACTTAAAAAGAAAAAAGAAAATTAAACTAAAATTTAAAAAAAGTACTCAGAAGGCTCGGACAGCTGGGGAAAACTCCTCTAAAAGTTAAATAACAACCACTCTGTGTAAACTAATTATCATTTCAAGAAAATTATTTTCATTTCAACATAGTCCACATTTTTATAATTATTTTTTACAATTCTCTAAAAAATAAATATGCTTCCTACATTTCAATCAACTAATGAACACTATTTTACATTTTAGAGATAAAAGTTTTCCCTTTCCATTTGTAATTACAAGTATACTTTTCTGTTAAGTACACTTTTCTGTTAATATTGGCTTTTCATGTGTGTGCATGTGTCTATGCTCAATGATAAAGACTGAGATGAAATTAATTCTGTTATGTTTTTGTTCCCATCTAAATAATCACTTGAGTTGTTGATTACTATGTCAGCGCAATGCCTTGACTAATTAATAACATTTTATTCAATGGATACTAAAAGTTGTTTGTATATAGCAGTTAGGTAGGTTGTTTCTCTCAACTATCCTTTTTTATTAAGCTCCATTCCCCTTTACATTTCTTAAACCTCTAACAGATATGCCTGTTTTAGATTTTAATAATAAAATTCTATGTATTTTCTATAAAACACTATTATAAAGTATTCATGATAGTACTGATTTTAGACATCTTTCAGATTTAAACACACAATTAAATAAAGTCTCCTCATGTAAATCAACTTCTAATCATTCATTAATAAGAACTTCATACACATGAAATCTTAGATAAACTTAAAATAAAAGCAGTGGCATAGTGAAGACTGCATTATTTATCTTTATCATGTGAATTTAAAATACTGAAATTAGAATTTTAGAACAATGTTTTTCTTAGCTCTAATTTTCCTGTTTGTTTGTTGACCAGCGTTGTATATAGAGTGATACACCAACTCCTGAAACATCAGCCCTATGGTGCATGGTTCAAATGATAGCACCAGAGACAAAAACAAAGCCTCCTGGTAAAATAGGATTTCTATCCCGTATACCTGTCATTACCAAGTCACCCAACTCTGTCTTTTTATTATAACATATGATCAAATAGAAGTTTCTGTTTTATGATTCACATCATGCACTCTATACCTTCAAAACACTAATGCTGTATTTAAGTGACAGGCAGTTGAAAATGCAAACTATGTATTCTCTATATTTTATATCATCATCAGGAGTATTTTCACTGAGCTTATCTTTGGAATTAAAGGTGGAAACATGATATCCTCAGAATCAATAAGTCAGTAATACCAATGGTTTTGAGTTAATGTACACATGATTCTACTCTTAAAATTTGGGAGACCTACAAGTTTAAACATATACACCCACCTATAGAGTACTCTTCCACCAATTGTTACCAGATTAGAAAAAACACTGAAGTCGGTCATGTTTGGTGGCCATGATTGTATGTTCAAGAAACCTACAAGTGACAAGGACAATAAAAATAAATCAGAACATCATGTCTTCGTAGGAGTGTTGATTATTCTTGAAATATGATTAAAACGTGTTGAGAGGTGGGAGGAAAAGAAAGGGCAGTGAACACTTCTATTTTTAAAGCGTTCTATCACATATTTATTCTTCCAAGATTGAGTGCCTTACCCAAAGTTTCTGTGCTGCAAAACTGAATAAACAGTGGATTTCAAAATAATGAGCACCAAAAATTCATGTTTATCAGACATACGGAATCACAAAACTGTATATGTTTAAAGATTTAAATGATTCAGTTTGATATATTCTTGTAAATGAAAAAAATGTAGTCTGACAAG